>NC_056749.1:206839217-206846717 GCF_019279795.1 Protopterus annectens
ATGATCTGACATGTGGAAAATAAGTGTAGACTACTGTGTGTATAGCACATGTCAGTGAGGGCTGCCATCATGTAGTAATGGCATACCTATCGATGTCAGATGTCTGTCTGTCAACACATTCATCCTCATGCATAGCTAGCTGATGTCTGTCTGTCCTCTGTACAAATGTACAGATGTCAGGTATCCATCTTGGATACTTACAGGCAATCTATGCTTGACTGACACTGACATGTCTTCCCAGATGTGTTATAAATGCCACAGATAGGAATCCACACCTTGTATCCACCACACGCCATGGATACCTCAATTACACTACCACACTCAACAGGACATGCTTGGGTACAAGTCTCCAAGACAGACACTGACCATGTTATGTAATACATATTGCATACATGTCAACTGGAACACTTCACTGGCCCTCTGCAAGAGGCACCCAGATGTTTGGCTGATGCATGTCACTCTCACCCTGAGGATCACCCCAGTGGTATCTGTTGATAGATGGCCTGCTGGCACATGGCAGGTGGCATGATACCACTGTACACACATCCCCTACACTTCCCATCTTTCCATGGAAAATAGCCTGGTGCACACCAATGAACACCTGCACCGATGCACCCCAGTACTGACAAATGTGTATGTGTGCATTACTGAGAATATCAGTGTCTGTGTGTTTGTAGACCTGTAGTTGGGAATACCCTGAGGCCCTTCACACCCACCCCCATTGTCATAGTTAGATGTGGCTGCTGCTGTACCGGACATTACATATACTGTGTTATACTCTTCTCCCTAAGGGCTACCTGGGCCTTGCAGTACCAGCACAACACTGTTGTACAAATGGGTTGATAGGCTTGGGATACCCACTGAGTTCTGGCAATTGTGTGTATGTGTGCATGTATATATATATATATATATATATATATATATATATATATATATATATGTAGAGTGCAGCATTCTGAGTCCACATTGTCCTATTACAATACGCATTACCACACAGTATTAGGGATAGTGATGTTGCTGACCTTTGGAGAGGGATGACAATGCATCACCCTACTATGCCTGTGGCATGTGCATTAGATGCATATCCCTGTAGTAGCACTCTTGGGATGGACAAGGGGTTGTATTGCAGTCCTGGTCAATGTGTGATGATGGGTATGTCAGAGTGTTATCATGGGTTTCAGTGCTTACAGTATCCACAGTGGGGTGTGGGTGCTGGGTATACTGTCATTACACCATGGTACCCCCCGTACATGTACCATGTACCACTGTCTGGGGACCACTGTCACCATCAACCATACAGATAACTGATAACACTATCCAGCCCAGTTATGCATGTGCTGTTTGCATCCTACCTGTAACACAATGGACACACTGACAAGGTAGTTAGCATTGCTAGGCCCAGGTCTCTCAGATATGTGTCTGACTATTATGTGTTTGTCAATGTGTATATGATGGTATGTCACACTATGTATTGTCCATAAGCAACCATTACACCCCCCATTACCATACTGTACATACCTGGGGATGTTCTTCATTTAACATGTAACCTGGAACACACATTGTCCTAAAAGCTGTGTGGTGTGTGCAGTTAAAGCCACACACACATCAGTAGCACTACATACCTAGGTAGGGATCTAGTCCCAGTGTTGCCAAGTAAGAGTGTGCATGTATGTGGGGGAATCAACTTCAGTCTGCAGAATATACATGTCCCAGGAGGTCATCTGTCCAAAAACTGCCTGGCATATGCTAACATTTCACAGGTATAATCCTGTGGACATATATTCCATCACAACTAGTGTTAGATGTGCAAATGGCCTCTTCCTCAGTGTATAGGTGTGCAGCGATAATGGGGTTGGTATATATAGCTGGGTGTAGCTTTTGTGGACACAACCATCATCATTGCAGTTACTGTTGAGTGTATCCCCATGCTTAGCTGGCCGTAGTACTGTACAGTTCATGTTAACAGGTTAGATAGTTGTCTATCACACTATCTGCAGTTCTACAGCACCTCTCACCCTCCAAAGGGTAGGGGTGTGCCACCCACACCAGCACACATATGTTTACCGAGTTGAGGATTGCATTACATTGAGGAAGGGGACATATACCCTGCCAGTACCATCATCAATGACATTAAATTAGTGGACTGCTTATTCCCCAATTTGTTGTGCCTATTCTGGTTTGGTGGAATTACATAGACTACAATGGGTTCCTTGCACAGGTACATACATCCATGTGTACAGTTTTCTCTGTGTAGTGCATCAACACCAAAGCCTCTGCCTGTGTTATACATAAACATGTGGTGTGTACCACCCAGTACAACTACCACCATCCACTGTATAAGGGCTGCTAACAGCAGCCACCATGCACTCACCTGTATACACCACCCCAGACCTATTAGCCATGTGGCACAGGCAGTAACTGTCATACAGACCTGTGACATATGTTCACCTGTACCCAGGATATGGCACAGCCAAGGTGTCACCACAGTGCCATACCCCTTGTGAGATATGACAGCAGACTATCCGCCTGCTGACACATGGACACCTACAGCACAAATGGATAACATTATGGAGACCACATCACTCAGTGTTAATAACAGCTATAATGCATCATGGCTGGCCAGCTACACTTCATGACATGTAAGCATTAAACTTTACTGCTGACATGTTACACAGCAGTACATTTGGTACACCATAGTACAGTCACCATGTGGATCAGAACCATATTAGCCTGTCCCTGCATCGATGTTAAGGATGACATGGATGTGGCACAGGTATCGTCATATGCACAGGGTGTGTTGTTGGTTTGCCAGAGACCTAGGCTGAGCCATATGTTTGACACCATGTGTGTAAGTGAGGGGTTTTAATTATTAATATGGCCATGGCGATGTCGTGTCTGTAGGTATGGGGTTGCCATAGCTGTGTTTGTATTGTATATGACTATGCATGCATACAGTTCTGCCATGTAGTTGCCCTATACAGGTGTTTGTTGGACAGCTGCAGACCATACCTGGCAGGGTGTGCAGTTCACCACCTCTGGCCAGGGACATGAGAACTGTGCCTGCCAGAGGGTTCCATGGGCATGTCTAGATACAAGCTACGATATGGTACTCTCCCTTGATGATGACATATGTCTGCTGGAACCAGGTCCCTCCTGGGACTGGCCTGGGCTACGTGCACATGGCCTGCTGTGCAGTGCTGGGGCTGGTACTGCCACTACAGGAGCAGCTTGGTGTCCTTGCATGTCCACATCGACCCCCAGCTGTTGTTGCTGGCCCGTGTCCATGTGGCCATCACACCACTCCCACCACATGCTCAAGCCTGGACAATCCACAGTCGATGAGTCCCACCATCTCATCCCACCATCTATCCATGACCTCTGTATAATAACAGAGGGCACTGCAAGATCATGGATGTTGTCAGTAACAGCTGAAAGAGTAGTCCTCTGCAGCCTCAGACCCTGCCTGGTGTACTGTTCCATACATGCCTTGCCTCCATGACAGCCTGAAACATGCATCTGGTGGTACCAGGGGCACTATGACCAGCAGCCCTCCAACAAGCTCCCCTGTACATCTGCCTATGTGGTACCCTGCAGGACATCCGGCTATGGCTGCTGTGTCCAGACACACATGCCATAGATACTACAATGTCCTGTGCACTGCCACCAACTGCCAACTGTCCCTCTGCTATGGCCACTGGTGATGGGGTATCTATAGGCACTGTGACTGTGTGCGGGGTTGGGGTGGATAACAGTGGGATGTCAAACAGTGGTGCAGTTTTGGCCTCTGACAACCCCACCTGTGCTTCAACACACCTATCATCATTTTCAGTGTCTGTATGGACACCAGCATCAAACTGCCTGCAAGAGGGACCCTGACCCACCTCGCCACCTTTGAGGGGAATACAAGAAATGCACTTTAAGACCTGTACATAATTGCTTAACAGTACCCACACACACACACACACACACACACACACACACACACACACACACACACACACACACACACACACACACTGACATTCTACCACAATACTTACCTGTCCCTGAGTTTACAGACTGACCATAGTTTATTCTCTTAAGTTCCCCATCCTGCATCAGTCTTGGAAACTTACAGTCATTAATACCAATCATTAATGTATCATTCTTCTAATTGCCTAGACAAGTGATCACAAAACATGACCTGTTACTCCATTACCTCTTTGACTTGATTGGAGTCAGTTTTTCAAAGACTCACTGCTGTCATCCAGTGTTCACCCTGGGTTTGTCCAGACATCTTGAGCATGGTCCCCATATGTTAGGGGCTACTACAGTTACTCAATAATGTCACGCACTGGAGTATCATACGTAACTATTGTTCAGTAGATGCAAGATCTGTTGCTCTATTAACGTATTATGTGGACTACAGTAATATTTGGAAACACTCTCTGGTGTTGTCTAGTAATTCTCCAATGCATCTGTAGTGCTGTATATGGGGGTATTCTTTCACCTTTCTGCTGATTGCAATTATAACAGTATCCCTGGTGTCTAGTTTCCCTCCCAATGCATGTTCCATGCTACAGACCTTATTATACTATCAGCTTTCCTGAGATTACATGTCAGACAAGTATTCCTGGTGTCTCATGTGTCTGCCCATGTCCATGTACTGCACGATTTCAAAGGGAAGTCGGGAGGTATGAACAACCTCACAATCACACGTGCATACATGGACACACACACACACACACACACACACACACACACACACACACACACACACACACACACACACACACATCCTACATACATCAACCCCTCTCCACTGCACCAGATTGCACTTACAGACAAAATAACCCCCCCCACACACACATTTAGGTGAGGTTGCACGAAGATATTACACACAGACCTCCCATTACCCATCTCTCAACATGCATGACATATGGCACTCAACAGCATGCAGTGCAGCTATAGTCAATCCCTGTTAGCAACATTATACATGTGTGTGATGCATGGGTTGTGTTAGTAGGTGATGCCCCTTCCACTGGAACACACTGCACCCATGTACACAGTATTGCTGTGCACCTGTTTGGCATCCTGGCATGTACTGTGCACCATACCTCACAGGTGTACACACCATTGCTGAATGTGTATTACTGTGTCAGTTATGTCTGCTCTGTTGCTCACAGCCCCTATGTGTTTGTCCAACACATACCTGGGATGATATGTGGACAGATGTCATTTGTGAATGCCTGATGTCTGAATGACAGATCTCATCATCAGCAGTGCATGTATGGCCAACAATACAATTACACTGACAACCTTCAAACCTTACTGTGTTTATGGGGAGTGTACACACCCTTATTGATATGAACCCTTATTCCTTGATATGCCATAGGACCACATTAATGCATATGTTAACATTACATGAACCTGATATGTGACATATGATCTGTACAATCAAGTGCAGTGTCAAACAAATGTGTTAGTTGTGTAGATGCTGATTGAGATGCATACACTTTGTGGGTGCATATGTGTACACACCCTTATCATGATGGTTTGTTGCACATACTGTTATGTGTACTACAGCAGTCACTATTCCTGGCAGGGGTATACTAGCATGGGCCATCAGCATTTGCCAGTATTTGGTCAGTGTGCCCTACACATGTCCTCCAACTGTGCATGATTGCAAGGTCAAGTCATGTGCACATCCCTTGGAGGTTACATACTGCCGTCACTATTGCTGTGGAGTCAGGGTTATGTCTGCCACAGTTCCTGACCTTCACTGTGTACAGATTCACCCATTCATAGTATCCCTGCTTTAGTGCACTGTTGTGTCATGCTGACACCCCCTTCCCACCCTCAGCCTTTTTCCAGATGCTTGACAACTATGGCCTACACATGTGTGTCATTTTGCAGCATCCCAAACACTAAACACCATGTGTACCAGCCTAGTTCCAGCTAATGAATGGCAAACATACAGGTGTACACTTGCACCGGCAAGGTACAGATGGGGTTGGTGGGCCTGAGGTGGGGTGAGGTGTTAGTTATGCAGCATCTTACTTGATATTGCCTGTAGGTTTCCAACGTGGTCTTGGTACACCAGTACACATTGCAACTCATACCTTTTGGGGACCTTTTCTGTTATGCATATGCTACCTGTAGAGAGGCCTGGCTGATGTTTCCTGTGGTATAACTGTCCCATCTGATTACCCTAACCTATGGGCCACATGTATGCAGAGTCCAGGCAATTGCTGACATGGGTACTGCACAGCTAGTACTTGCTAGACATTCGTGCAACTCCCTCAGTGTTGTGGCATGTTACTAGGCAGCCTGCATAACTGGTTTGCTACATGTGACATCATCTGTCTTGGATGGCCATCTGTTTATTTTCTACATTAATCCTGTCCCATACATCCTCACCACATACATGACTGTCTGCACTGTTTGCCATAGTATATGCAATGGTAAGGTATGGCTACATGTCCAACTCCTGGGTGCTACCTGTTGGGTATGGGTCCACGCCATGGCATGTAAAATGTGTGCAAGCCATGGCTGTCTCTGTTGCAGATAAGTGGGCACATTTGATGGCCAAATGTCTTGGACAGCAGACCATTTCTTGGTGTGACATTGGGGATGTGTACTTGCTGGAAGGTCCATACTCATGAATAATGCATGCTGTCAGTACCTCAACAGCTGCTTCCACTATATTTTTTCTGGAGTGTATGCACACATCTGCTTCCAGTGTTTGTGAAGGTATGTATTCCCCATATTTTCTGTCCTAACATAGGATTCCATATTACATACTCATTGCTCATGTTAGGACCACATTGCAGGTTGTAAGGGTTGTGGACTGCAGTATTGTGATATGCCGTAGTGTAGATCTGTAACAGTTGCTATTGTAATACTGGTATATACACTGTTGTAGCACTGTATAAGGGTGATGTTTCAGACATATCCCTACTGTAGGCCATTAGTCCCACCATTATGTTCATCTCTGTGCACAAATTTTGCAATGACAGGATGTTAGTTGTATTGCAGGTGTCTGACATACCCTTCAGATACACCATCATGGTGACCACTGTGATGCAGTGCAGTTAACAGTAACAGTACGTGAACATGTACAGCATGCATTATGGGTAGGTGTGTTAAATGTGTGCATGTAATATACCATGGCCATAACTTGACTGATGTATTGGCAAACCTGAACAAACACCATACTCACCAGCTACAGGCTGCTGCCATGGAGGTATATCAGAGGGACCTACATAAGTGTGTGAGAGATGTGATGTCAGTAGCCACAGCTGTGGCACTGGTACAGGGTGGGTGCAGCATTACAGTACATCAACAGTACAAGCCCACAATACTGCAGATTGTGCACATCTGTTTATTACAACGCAGCAACAGACTATATATATTTCATCTCACATATGCATGATCTAACTGTATAACTGCAGATGGATACCAAACAGTGGTCTACTGATGTGCCCTATGGCCTTACCTGCATGCTCCTCTGCCATTGTG
>NC_056749.1:207216717-207364217 GCF_019279795.1 Protopterus annectens
TGACCTTCTATGTACTGTGCTTGCATCTATCATTTTATGTAATGTGCATACACCCATACTTTCATGTAATGTGTATGCATCTGTCATTTTATGTACTATGCGGATATCATTCCTTTTATGTTTAGTGCACAAATCTGTCCTTTTACATGCAGTGCGTTCACCTGACCTTTCATGTACTGTGCATGCATCCCTCCCTTTATGTGCTGTATACACAACTGACCTGTTATGTAGTGTGCAAGCACCCTTTCTTTCATGTAGTGTGTATGCATTTATCATTTTATGTACTGTGCATGCATCTGTCCTTTTATCTGTTGTGCATGCATCTGTTTTATCTACAGTGCATGCATCTGTTTTAACTACCGTGCATGCATCTGTCATTTTCAGTACTGTGCGTGCACCCATCCTTTTATGTACTATGCATGTACCCCTCTTTTTATGTACTGTACATACACCTGACCTTTTATATATTGTGCAAGCACCCCTCCTTTTATGTTGTTTGCATGCATCTGCCCTTTTATGTATAATGCATGCACCTGTTCTTTTATGTACGTGCATGCACCTATGTTTTTATGCACTGCATATGCACATGGGTTTCCTCCGGGTACTCCGGTTTCCTCCCACATTCTAAAAACATGCTTCTGGAGCATTTCTCCCCAGGCCTCCGCTAAAAACAGGATCTGTGGAACCTAGTCGGACTTTCCCGGTCAACAAATGTTAAATAAAATAAAATAAATAAAACATATCCTTTTATGTACTGCCCATGCATCCATCCTTTGTATTGTGCATGCAACTGTCTTTGTGCATTGTACATTCTCCTGTCCTTTTGTGTACTGGGCATGTACTTACCCTTTTATGTACTAGGTTTGCATCTGTCTTTGCATGTGCTGCCTTTTACAAGCTGATTTATACACTGTACAGTGACAGAATTTACTTGCAGCCACTTTTGATTCCATCATTATCAGGTGATAGCAGTGAGTTTTTTCTTTTTTTGTCATGCATTTAGGTAGAACAGTTGATTCCTTCTACTACTTATTTTGTACTTTCCAGAAAAAAATTCTACTTATGTTGTAATACTGGCAAATATGACTTTTTCATATCTTTAGCTAAATGGATCTTTTTTAGTGGTGAGCGTTGTTTACCACTGCAAGAATGACTCAATTTAGCCAATCAAATGACACATTGTTAGAGCTTTTTAGAAGTGGTGCAAAATACACTATAAAAAGTAATTACGATCACAGGGTAGCAGTAATTCTGACATCACATTTTTAAAATTAAACTGTGGCTTGCACTGTCTTATTATCAGTCATCTGACATATATCCATGCAGCAATTTCTAATTTATGTGCAGCATTCACACTATCTCTGAACTGCAACTTACTATAACTGCTTTTGTTATTTAGAATGCTTTGTTCTTTTGACTGTAGTTTTACATTGTTTGCACTTTGAATCTTGCTTCCATATTTTTTTCTGAATCAAAACATTCTTAGAACAGAAGAATGTGCTTAACTATCAAAATGAAATAAATCAATAAAAGTAGGGTTAGACACCACAGAGTTTCTGTTCCACATAATGCAGTGCTTCTCTGAATGTTCTGTAATGCCTAGACTTGAGATTTGATAGATAACAAGGGTGTAGCCATCTTAGCACTGGTGCATTATAGACTTATATATGTATTACAATGTCAATGGAAAAAAGTATGCAAGTTAAAAAAGTCTCTTTTTGGAAAAATATGTGCAAGTTAAGAGTATCTTAAGTCCTTGAAATATTTTTCTTGATTCCTCACAAATAAATTATTTATCTTGGTAATGTAACAGTGTCCTTGAAATATTTTCTAATATACCCTTGTCAGACACAATGTATTTAGATTACAAGAAGTGAGTAAGATGCTTTGAAGGATGAGGTAAGGTTGGCTAGTTACCAAGGCCAAATTAAGTCTTTCAGTATTCAGAGACAGAAGTACATATATGTTAATGCTAAGTGCATAACTGCAAACAGTGCAACTGCCGAAATGAAAATGTTAGTGAACATAAAATATAGGTATATGACAGTAAGAGAGACAGGAGGGAAAACTGAGAAGTATCTTACAATTAATTGAAAGCCCGTTATGTTATGAAAGTCTACGAACAGTGCTTTATTCATCTGAATGTTGTGTTTATAGAATGAATTGCTATATTGTGAAAGAAATGTACCATGTATGTACAGTCCACAACTAAATGGGATACATGAGTTAAGGTGATGTGATTTTTTTCAGAACAGAAATACTTGACAGAAGCGGTCAAGCCAGTTTTTATTTGCATATATTAGAAGTACTGATTTGAGATAATATGACTTTGGGAGTAGGGCGTTTGTTGCTTCCTCCAAATTTGAGCAGTTTTGGATATTTAGATAATTAAATATTTAGATATTTATTTAGATTAATATTATTAGATAATTGATGTGGGGAGCACATCCTCTCACATGGGGGGGGGGTGCAGGAATATTTTTTCCTCCCCTGCAAGATAACCATCAGCTGCTACCAGCTTCTCTCCTTCACTGGTTCTACTGCACCTGCCTTAGCCTCCCTGGTGCAGTTTATAGAACTAACAATTATTCTATTGCTATACTTTTAGAATGTGAGGGGTAAGTACAGCTCCCTGCAAAAGCACATGTGAAGACAGAGATGTCAATAAATATCTATACATAAGAGAGCCTAACTGGTCACCAAACCAGACTACAAAGTCTTAACCACTGTGTTACACTTGCAGTGCAGAATGATAGATTACTTGGCTGATAGGAGAAATTGTTTCTAATCTCTTTAATATTAGACAAAGGTAAAGTATAGTTTTATCAGCCAGAGGAGAAGATGAGGACCATAGTTAATAAAAACTTGAAGTTTATTTGAGGGCAAATGTTATGTTGGATAAGTTGTTTCACCACACAGAACAAGGCATTTTAGGATTACCAGATTTCAAGCTACACGTGTAAGGTTCTTATACATAATACAAGCAGAAGGTTACAAATCAAAGTGGAAAATAATGTTGAAACCGAGGAGGAGTTCACAAAATAAGGAGAAGTAAGATTTTGAATGGAAGCACTTAAGGAGTACAGTAACAACCATACAGAATGTTATATTCACAAAGTAGCATAATTAAGAAACATGGGAATGAAGAAAAATGATTTTACCAATAGGAGGGATATATCAAATAGGTAAGAGTTGGAATTTATTGGAAAAAGCAAAGGAACCAATGCATTATGGGCAAATAAGGTTGGGAAAAGTTAGAGAGTGGTATGAGGCCAAGCAGAAATTTGGGCTGAGGTTGGAAACTGCCTTTCCTACTAGGGACTGATAACACAGCATAGGCAAACAGACAGGGATAGGAGAATATTAAATGAAAGATCAGCTCCGGTAGAGCTTATAGTTGAGACTAGAAGAGAAGCTGGTGTTAAAAAAGGGATAATTAGTTTGTTTGTTTGTGTCTTTCGGCTTTTCCCTGTTAGGGGTCGCCACAGCAGAACTCTGGTCCGCTAATGATTGGTAGTGCATTTTTATGTACCGGATTACCAGCCCTGATGCACAATCTTCAACGAAGGCACGACCCATTCACGTATGCCTCCACACAGAAGACGCTCTAGCTGAGAATCGAACATTTAGTATGGCTTATAAAATAATGCCTGATAACTATAAGAATCAATCAGAAGAGTTCAGAAAAGACTGGAAAAAGAGAATGGAAAGGCAATAAACAAAGGAGCAATGGAAGAATATTTGTATTGCTTCCAAGAAAGCCGAAATCTAGAAGGTTCAGGAATTTTGCATGGAAGTATTTGCATATGAATTTTTATATCTCAAGTAGACTTCAGGGAATTTTCCCACAGGTAGACAGGAAATGTTGGGGCTGTGGTGGAAAAGGTTGAAAATAGAGAGGTACTTGGGGACATGTTTTCTGAGAATTCAATAATTTGGTAGATTTAAAAAAAACAGGCTATTTTATCAAAATATGTTTGTGGAGCAAATTATTGTTATTGAGGAAATGTTTCAGCTGGGAAAAACATAGTTATAGTAAGGCCATACTAAGATTAATGTTGGCTGCCTAAAAAGCAATTTCTAGAAAATGGAGCTCAAAAGCTAAATCAGTCATAACTGAATGTTGTCAAATTTTTAGAAAAAAGAAGTAGAAAACTGTATAGAAATAAATGGAATTTGTGGAAACAATACATAAAGAATAATATTAGGAAAGAGTTAAATTTCAAGGAAGTTGGGACTTGAGCAGTCTATATAATGTTGAAGTGTATGATATTTGTTGAGAACGAAACCCTATATACAGTGCAAAAAAAGGAAAATATCTGTTATGGTTTGTTGATGTTTTTATAATCGTATGTGCACCCATGTCACTTTGCAATGTGTGAAGTTAACTCATTCAAGCCTATAGCACCTTTTTGGATACTTTAATTTCACATCCATACCTCCTTATGTTATCTAGAACTTTTTTGGGACTGGCTTCATTTACTAAGTGACTTACCAGCTAACAATAGGCAATATTAGAAAGTGCAATGACTTATTAACAAAATGACACTAAGATTGTTAATCTAGGATATATTGCAGTAGAGAAATGAATCACTGTTCTTCACTTATTATTCAGATTTTCTTAACGGAGAGTCCTGCATGCTATTGAGGGGTATGGTGTGATATGCCATGCTGGGAACCAGAAAGAAGTAATTGTCAGTGTCCTTTTATATCATGCCATACCTGATATATTGCTAGTTGTTGGTTTATTTTCATGATTCTAACAATCTCCATATGTATTTAATACTTAAAAAAAAAAGTGACTTACAAACCGTTGTATGACTTCAGGTAAAATCTTACATGTTGTCAAAGAAAACTTTCAAATTTGCACTGTAAGTTGCGCACCTCGAGAAATATCCAGTGTTAGTTACTCTGCTAATCATACAGTTAAGTATATGTTTTCATATTTTTGCAAACATCTCAATAAACATGCAGTCAGAGGAATTTCTTGTTGTCATGTGGAAGCTTATATTTAGTTTAGAAAAATGGTTCACCAGCATATACCTGGGTTATACAGTTTACAATATAACATAAATTGTGAAAGTTTAATGAAAAATATAATTTTGGGTTTGTGATCATTATAATATATAGTATTTAGGGAAAGACTATGCATGCACTATTATCACTGCAAAGAATACTTCTTACAGATAACATTGCAATTTGTATAGTCTTAATAGCTTTAATTGTTCACAAAACATTTCTTTTGCTTATCATATACTTTTTAAGTTTATTTTTCAGAAAATGCTCTGGAATGCAAGATGCGTGTAGGCTGCTAGAGTGTGGCATGAGATAACATTTATCCTATGTCCAAAAGTGAAGGCAGCCGTTAGCAAAGACATATAGAAGGGGAGGGCACTTTCTAATAACACTTTCTCAACTGTGCTTCAACCAAGAATCAACCTGATCCAGGAAAATATGCATCTGTACCTGTGAGTTCATCTTATTTACTGTACAGGAAGAGCACACCTTTAGCTCCTGATAAATGTCAGGCTGGATTCTGCTTAAAGGGATGGAGTTGTCATATTTTGAACCTTCCTCTTCAAACATAATTTTTAGATTAGTGCTCACTGCTGCCACTATGACAGAATCCAGATCACAGTTTCTTTTGCTGTTCCTCACCAGAGCTACTTGCCTCTATAAGTGGAATATGCTGCTACCTGAACTCTTGTATATAGAACTGCCCTTTAATGAATTTTGCTAATACTTCATTTTTTCTCACAGCAACTGACACAAAATAGATATTTACAATTTCACTTCCATATCTGCCATTTTAATAAATTGCAATGCCAGGACACTGTTTATTTTCTAACTTAAAGCACAAGAAATTAAGTATATGTATAGCTAATCAGATTTTCCATCTAAGGTATGTCTTTAAAATTCATTGCATTCCACACTGAGCTAAATGAAGGAAGGACACTGAGCAAACTCGGAGATATAATATATAACATTAAGTATTCTGTTTTTTGTTTATTTTGTTCTTTATTTCTTTGTTATTTATAGCACTTTGTGTACTGTGTATTTTTCTAGCTAGTTTCATTGTGTGTGAGGTATTAACTGGAAATTGTCCACTTTTATTAAGCATCTGTTTGGTTGTTTGTTTCTGATAACTTGTTGCAGTTAAACTCTTTTTTCTAGAGGCTCCTTTAGCTGTTTAAAACTTTCATTTAAAGGCTCACTGCTGCTTTTCAGCTGTGAGAAACATTTCTGCAGTTTGTTTCCCACCCTCCCTCACTGTTGGTATAGTGTTTTTATAGTTGGTGGCTTTGCAGTTGCCCGCCCCTAGTGTAAATTTGATCTGGGACCCTCCTCCCAGTCTAGTGTCATTACCTCATTCTACCCAGTACAGGGAGAACATTTGAGAAGGCCAATCAGCTTAGTTTCTGCTACTCCTTTCCCTCTTTCCACTAAAAAAAAAAAAAAAACTTTTTCTAAGCTTGTTTCCTGCCTTTCCTGTGAGTAGTGTAGTCTGGATATAGATTTGCTGTGTCCAGGACTATTTGTAGGCTTCTAGGGCCCAAGCCCTTCTGTGTTGGCCTTCTAGCTTAATTTTGTTTCTTAGAACTAGCCAGTTTTTTGTTTCAGCACTTGTTCAGAACTTATTGTAAGCACTAAATAAGCTACAAATTACTACAGCACTCAACTTTCCTCACTGTCTAGAGAAAAACAGTTTCTAGTACTTAACAAATAAACACCTATCCAGGCATGTCTAAGGGTCAGCTCCCGGTGTTTTCTCCTGTCTACCTGATTAATCTGGGCATCTTGGGGCAATGCAGTAGTTGCCTCATGTACACAGACAACCCTCTCCTCCTATCACCCAACACTACAACCTGTGAGAGATGCACTTATTTAGCCAAACTGGAAGCAAAGCTCTCTTCACCCAAGACTGGACTAGACAGTCAAGAGGAGAAGGTAAACACTTGCACCACACCACACTCAGCACATAGTCCCTCAAAACCTACACCACCAAAACACACACATAGAAACACAAAACACACACCTACATTCGCGGAGGCTCTCAGTAAAAACCTGCCCAAGCAACAGGGACCTCCAAAGCAGAAACACAAGCAACCTCCACCCCCCAACACAACCCAAATGACACATAGCCCACAAACTCAGTGTGCCACTCAACCACAGCCCATAAGGCATAACAACGTACCCAACACTCTAGTCATAGGTGACTCTATAGTCAGGCACACTGATGTTCCACTCACCAGGCTTAACAAGGAGAAAGTTACTGTCAGCTGCCTGTTGGGTGCTAGGATCTGCCACATAACGCATGCACTCAGGTCACTCCACAACAAGTACAAATATGACTGTCATTGTCCATGTTGGTGTGAATGACCTGAGACTTACCTCCTTGGACTACATGAAAAGGGACATGGAGGAGCTGTCCGATCTTGTAGCCCAGGTAGGTATGACCCTAGCCCTGAGTAGCATCCTGCCATCACCCAGAATGATACCACAGTACAAGGACAAAATGATTGACTTCAACAATTGGCTAAGCTTCTGGTGTCATTCTAAGGGGATCCAGTATCTGTTTGCCTGGGATGACATGATCGACAAGCCACGATGCTTTGCCAGAGATGGCCTGCACCTGTCGCCCCTGGGATTGCTGATACTGGCTAAGGCTCTAGCCACCCCTATAGTGCCTTTTTTAGGCAAGGTTCAAATGACAAATTCACCACCCTAACAAGTACAGGCAAGAAGAATCTGAGGGTATTGCTACTCAATGCTAGAAGTCTAAACCTCAAAATGCACTCTCTCGAGGCACTCCTTAAAATGGAGAACATCGACATCTGTGCAGTGACAGAGACCTGGTTCAAGGCTCCAGAGAGTACCCCTGCATTACCAGGCTATAATTCATACCACACCTTTCGGCCACCTAACCTGGACCGAAACACTAAAGGTGGAGGCGTGTCCATATTCATTAAGGATATCCACACCTCCAGGCTAGTTGCTCAGCATAATGCATTTGAGATTATCCAAGTGCAACTAACTCTGGGCAAGACCGCAATCCAAATTGTAGCTTGCTACAGATCCCCCACCATGCCCCAGGATTCCCACTCCTCATTTCTTAATACACTGGAAAATATTAGGGTACAACCTAACACCCTAATAATGGGCAATTTCAACTACCCTACCATTAACTGGGAAAACTACTCATGTACCAACTCTTGTGCTCAACGTTTTCTGGAATTCATAAATTCCAATGCCATGGATCAACTTATCCACACCCCCACCAGGGGCAGCAATATCCTAAACCTGGTTATTACCAACATGGGCAACCGGTGCTCCACACCAGAGGTCAATTCCTCATTGGTCAAATCCGACCATAAGCTAATCACCCTAGACATCCACATCCCTCCCCCACCCCCATTAGGGAAACCACCGTAAAAAATTTCTCCAAAGCCAACTTCAACACTTCTTAAGACAGAAGTGGCAAACTTCACGACACCCATGCTGACGGACAATAGAGGTATGACTGCTGAATCCTACACAAATGCACTTTATAAGCACTTACATGAGTGCATGGATCGTGCAATCCCTAACAGAACCAAGATGCTATCCTCCAAAAAAAGGAAGCCAATCTGCTGGTCCCCTGCCATAAACAAACTCTACAACAGAAGAAAGAAACTGTTTCAAAAAAGAGTAAAATCCCATGATTGGAGAAACTCTCTGATCAGCTTCAGTAAGAAGCTGAGATCCCTCATAAAATCCTCCAAAGCTAGTTATGAAAACAAAATCGCCACTGACTCTAAAGACAACCACAAAGCATTCTATAGCTATGTCAAGAATCTCAATGGCAACACTCAGATCTGCTCTGAGTTACAGCACAATGGCACTAAATATACAGAACCAACGGATATTGCCAACATCCTGGCAGATAGGTTCAGTGCTAACTTTACCCCTCTCTCACCCACTAAAGGGCCCATCTCTATACAGGAAGAATGCAAAGTTCCTGTAATCATGGCTGCACAGGTAAAAAACACACTATCCAAAGCCAAGAACACAGCATCCATGGGACCTGACGACATCCCAGGCTGTGTTCTACATGAACTACAGAATGAACTGGCACCCCACATAAGTACCATGTTCAATCATAGCCTCACCTCAGGCTATGTACCCACTGAATGGCGCACAGCGACAGTTATCCCATTCCACAAAGGGGGAGCCAACACAGACCCTGGAAACTACTGCCCCATTAGCCTAGTGAGCCTGGTCTGCAAGGCTATGGAGCGTATCATCATGGAACTTATAAACAATGACACTGGTAATCTCCAAACTCAGGACCCCACCCAGTTCGGGTTTGTAAAAGGCTCCTAAACCTGATAGACTTCTTTGAAGCAGTCACCAAAACCGTAGATGAGAGTAAGGTGGTTCACACAGCCTATCTAGATCTTGCCAAGGCTTTTGACACCATCCCCCACTCTGGAATTATAGATAAACTCACTAAACTAGGTATAAATCCCTGTGTCACAAGATGAGTTGCCAACTGGCTCACTGACAGAACCCACACTGTGAAAGTAGCAGACTCCAAATCCAGCTTCAGACCAGTGACAAGTGGAGTACCACAGGGTTCAGTCCTGGGTCCTCTCCTGTTTGGTATCTACTTCTCTGAAGTACAGGCCAATACAGAAGGTCTTTGGCTAATGAAGTTCGCAGATGACTGCAAACTAAGAGCCATAATCAAAACTCCAAACGATGTGGACATCCTACAAAAGGGCCTTGCTGAGACAGATGCCTGGTGCCAAAACCATGGCCTCAAGTGCAATGCCAAAAAGTGCATTGTCATTCCTTTTGGTAAAAACTCAGTACTCATGAACTACCACATAGGTGGTAGTCTACTTAAAACCAAAAGTGTGATAAGAGACCTTGGGACACAGGTGGACAGTAGTCTCTCCTTTGATAATCACATTGCCACAGTAGTCAGGAAATCCTTCTATGTGGCACACCTCATCACAAAAGGTTTCTCATCCAGGAAAAAAGAGGTCATTGTTCCCCCTCTACTCGTCACTCATTAGACCCATTATATAGAGTACAATGCCCCTTTTGGTATGTACCTCACAAGACATCTACAACAACTGGAAAGGCCACAGAAATACCTCACAAAGAGGATTACTGGCCTCAAAGAGATGCCCTATGCAGACCGTCTCAAAAAACTGCAGCTTTACTCCATTACATATCGCCTACTCAGAGGCGATCAACACACAAAGTTATGTCAAACCCAGAGCTTTTAGACATGCTCCACTTAAAGAAATCCCAATCCCTACGAGCTACACGCTCTAGGGACCTAAACCTTGTCACCACAATAAATAGAACATGCTGGAGGGATAGATTTCTGTCCCAGAGACTTCCCATTCTCTGGAACAAACTACCTATCTATATCAAACAAAGCTCCTCATTAGCACTGTTCAAGAAAAATCTTGATGACTGGATGGGAGATAGGAAATTCACCCCGGGGATCACTTCTGTGGCTCTGCTCGACAGTGGCACAGGAAAATAATTTTCTTGGGTGGCGAAAGCCAGGGTACCATTGGCTAGGCTTATATAGGCCCTAGGGCCAATAGCCTAGTACCTACCTATGAACCTATATAAAATACATTGATTGTGGCTTACAGGCTTTGCTTGCTCTTGATAGCTATTTCTTTAACACTACCAGGAAATCAAAAATTAGCTGTTATGCAAATGACCCCTTAAGGACATCAAGTCACATAGCAGAAACACTTGATGTCCTTAAGGGGTCATTGGCATCTATCCCATGGACCACCATTACAGAAGGTTTATGGTATCACAGAGTGAAAACTCTAGCTTGGCTAGGTTTTTCTTGCAGTTTATACTTAAAACATTGATGTAATAACTTTTATTTTATCAAACATTTTTGAAAGATACAAAATCTGAAAATCACATGCCTGTCATTACTTATTGATCCCAAGCTCAAACAATTTGCAAGAAGACACACATTTTAAAAGGAGTAGACAGATATGTTTGTTTCTTGGCTCAAAAATAATAGGCAACAATAAGTGACAAATATTAGGTATTATTTAATGCATTTCTTAACCAGGTACTTGCAGTGGGCAAAGAGTGACCCAAGAGCACTGTCTAGTTAGATGATTTGCTCAAAGTAGGTGAATGGCGGTGAAATAATTCAAACCCTGTATTCCTTTGACTTACAAGAAACAGTTTGTTAATGTACGTGCAAAACTATAAAACTGTAATGATTGTCATTATTGACTGATGGTAATCTTCAGTGATTTACCAGAAAAAAAAAAGATACTAATGAGAACGGTTATAAATATGAGGTAAAAATCAATCACGTTTTTACAGAATTGGAGACAGATTAAGTGCTAAACTACTCTAATTCACTTAAAGGTTAACATAACAGTTTTTACATCAATATGCATTTTCTGAACACTAGAACAGCATAAACTTTTTAACTCTAATAATTGGGATTATTGACTGACTATAAATGTCAGTGATTTTTAACTTTGATTTATCAGAAAATACAGGCAAAAGTAAAGGTCTGGTAGTTAGCACAGAGTATAAAGACTTTAATCTCTTAATGAGCTGCTTCCTGTAGTCAGGGGTACAGGTTTGATTCTTTCTATGTCCATTTGCCTGTGTAACTCTGAGTAAGTCACTTAAACAGATAGTGCTGCAGGGTTGCCCCTTTATCTTTATTTTAAAACAAAAAGATAGGGCATACATCCGAGGCTGCTCATATATAGTTTCTGAACAATAAGAGCAGAGCTAGATCATGGTCAAATGGGTCCCCAGGCAGAGTAATGGACCACCTACCATACCAGTATCCCATTGCTCGACTGACACTTTCCAGTTACCATAAAACACTGTTGAAACCTGTCAGTGTATATACTGTTTTCTTTTTTACTTTTATGGTAATCACAGGGATTTGGATTTAATTTAACATTTTTTTAAAAAATGAAATCAGAAACTTTGGCAGCTATTTGATGAACAAAACAAAATACTCTTAGACTGAAAAAAGTAAATGTTGTTTCACTTTAAACTCACATTTATTGAAAATGCATCTGGCAAGCCATTAAATTACAACAGACATACAGGGATTCACAGTTAAACAGCATATAGGGAAGCACAAAGTATGGACTACCTGATGGGTAACGGCATTCAAAAGACAGATATGTAAAGAATTTGTTAACAGCTTGGGACAGTCAACTGGACCCAAGTGCCTCCTTTCTTGTGCAGTCCAGGAGCACTGTCTGGTAAAGTGACTTGATCAGACTCACACTAGACAAATGAAGGCAGAGGGCATCAAAATCGCACTACAGAAAACAGCTTATTAACAGCTCATAGCTTTAACTCATCTACATTAAGTACTAAGTTGTAGTAATCCAACACAGAACATTTCATACCCTTGTGCTTGCAAAAAAAAACAAGATAAATTAAAATGCTCTCATAGTTAATATTTCAACATTAAACTTGTAGACTTCATGCCATGCAGTTGATTTACAGACAAGTACACGAAACAAAACAAAGTAACAAAGGATCATACCTAAAGAACATGGCTCACATGACAAAGCCTCTGTTTACTACACTCATTTTTTTTCCTTTACAGCATAATTACTCTGAAATTCAGGATATATATATATATATAAATAAAACACACTGGCACAGATGTGACCATCAATTACAACTCCTTGTGTGACTACAAAGGTTCAGATGTTTGCTTGTGACAAAATGAATAAACAAATACATAAGTAATGAACTGAAATGTATTTCATCTTACTGCAGTGAGAACCATACAGTACATCCCATTCCACACACATCATGCCAAGCCAACTTCTTTGTTTAAGAATCAGAGGTTAAGACCCAACAATCAGGAATAGATTTTAAATCTTTCTCTTATATAGTCAAAAGTTGCAGCATTTCCTGAAAGACACAGTCTGAAACTCACATACCAGACCTAATTTAGTTACTGTAATCCACAAAATTTTGTCAGAAAGCTGTAATTGTTAAACTCACAAATGAAGGAAGAACACCAAAAACAGTAATGGGCACACTGCTAAAACTTTAATAAAACAATAAATAAGTGCTTTTGTGTTATACTTTTCAAAACTTCTTCAGATAGTTACATTGTATTACAAACACAGTTTAAATAGTTTAAAATGAAAGTCATATGATACTTCAACAATTAATTGACAATTCCTTAAAGAACAATGCTAAAATAATAAAGTATAATACATACATCATTTAAGCTAAATAAAAAAAAAAACAAATAAAACAAATTCCAACCTACAAGTAAGGTCACGTATCAAAATACTTCTCTCCTGCACATACAACCTCTTTTAGCAATGTGCCCATTATGTTTTTTGTTGTTTTTCCTTCATTTGTGCGTTTAAAAGTTCATGGTTTGGAGTTTTATTTTTGGTCTATTTTGTTTGGTAGATGTTATGACATTGGGTGGCCATTCTGCTTCTCCACCATTATTCCCTGATTCAGATATGGGTGATTTGCAGAGAACGGTAGGTAATTTGATGCTATCGATCCAGCAAATGTCGCAAAGGTTGGATGAAATATCTCCTAATAAAATTGTTGTGCAGGATGGAGGGGGAAATGAATTGAATGTGTCGCAGCAACACATACCAGTTGTGAATGAAAGAACTAGTATGAGAGGTAATATACAACAAAATATTACGTCTCAGTTGAACTGACTCACACTATGATCACTCATGGGAACATTGCTTATTATGATGATGTAAGCTAGTGCCATCTGTATTAGGGAGAATAGGGCAGTGCATGTGTAACATACGCCAGCATAGTTAGCTGGAGTTTTGTAAAGAATTTTGTCATTTGACTATCACACTGATTTGTACAGATGCTAGTGTTAAAAATGTATCAACAGTGTTATTATAACTGATTAAATGTATATGTTTAAATTCTGGAATGGAAGAGTGGAAATTTTTGAAATTGTTCTATAGCTTTCAGATACTGTAACAGATCTTAGCAAAGCTTTGAGTGTGTATTGTACTAGAGTCAGGTGATCAAATGTGATGTCATTCTATAATCAGCACTGAGAGGATGGAACTCACACAACAGTTTTTTTTGGAACCTGATATAAAAAGATCTATGTCAGTTAAGTTCAGTTCAGTTAAAAACTCATCACCTTGCCTTGTGGAAGTAAGATCTCAACATCTACTCTTGCCTTGCTGTATTAATTACATTAAAACTAGGAAACAGTTATTCTTTAGACAGTTAGGAAATATAGTGAGATTATTTAAGTATTGTTTTTCTGCATATGTGTGAATCTATCCAAATGTGTTATTTTTATTTCTCCTGTTATTGACACTCTGGTGTTTATTGTACTTATATGTTTAGTATTCTAATGTTTTCTATTTTAATTATTATTAAATATTTTTATATCTTTCATTGTGGCTGGTCTTTTACAGAATACTTTTAACATCTTGAGAATACTTGTGTTTATTTTAGTGACACCTAGTATTAATTTTACTCAGTGTAATTGGATACCCTTGCAAGAGCCCTAGAGTGGCTGATTGGTGGCAGCGTGGTTACCTTATAGTCTAAACAGAAGGGGTACAGCTAGTACATGTGTGCCAGCCTTTCACAGCAGCATGTGTGTGAAAATCAATTACCCAGGTGCGGGTGTGTCAGCTACTTGGAACTTTGACACAGTGCTACAGAGTGATTGGGATATGGAGACACAAACACTCCAGTCCCAGGTCTGGAGTGTGTTCCCTGTATGCTCTTGGGGGAAATTGTGCTTAATGTAGAGAGCTTCATCTGAAAAATACTGCATAAATCCATTCCTGTTTTAGTGGCTGTCTCTCACTGGTGTCAGTATTGAGGATAGAGGCACCTTGATTACTGGCTTGGGGTAGAGAGGCAGTCAGATATTGGTGTCAAAGCAGTGAAATATTAATTGAACTTCAGTAGCCTAAGGGCATTTGTCACTGAAGGCGTGTGTACTCTCAACAGTCACAAGGTAAGCATTCAGAGTTTCATTTTCACAACAGTTTTATTAATTTTTGTTGGTTTACTTTACTTTAGTCAGGTAAAGCAGGCAAAGATGTCCGCACAGGGTTATGTAAGCTGACAAAGAACTAGCTAGCTGGGTCTATATTAGAACATTGAGGTTTAAAACCTTCAAATGTTCTAATATCGAACCCTACGGAGTGAAAGCTTAAAATATTGAAGCAGCAGAAACTCTAAATCTTTCCGAGGGAAAGATTTTGGTTGTCTGTTTCTGTTGCTTTGGTATTTTCAGCGCTGTGGTGGAAAGTTATGGATCGAGTTCAGGTAAGTGTGCGATTGTGTGGATGTGAGGGTTAGGGTGGGTTAGGTGAGTTAGGGTTAGGGAGCGGGTGAGTGCAATAGTGACGGACCTTAGGGTTTAGGGTTTGGGTTAAGGTAAGTGGATAGTTAGTGGTGTGTGTATAGTTTAGTGTAGAATTAGTTGTAAGATTTTGGGTGTGTGTGTAGATTGCTGTTTGTTTGGTGTGCTTGTGTTGCGTGTATGTGTTTTGGAACAGCAATTTTTTCCCCTGGGAAAAAAAAATCGCTGTTCTGACAGTTCGAGATTGTAAGCTTACATAGGGTTGATTAATCACCGTTCGCTTCTTTAAGCGGTCGGTGATCTAATATAGACCCAGTTAGCCAAGGTGTGCAAATCCAAAGGACTGGTGCATGCTAATCAGACTAAAGAAGAAATTATTTCAGCTTTAATCACAGCTGCAGCACAGACCAGTTATCAGGAAGACAACCAGTCTGGTGTTGGGGATGTGCAGTCTTCAGAAACAGGGCAGTTCATCTTTTCCTCAAAGGACTTAAAATCCGTCTGGAGTTAGAGACTTGAACTGGAGGCCAAACATTTGGAGACCAAACAGAGACTGATGCATTTGAAGGCTGAAGAAAAGGGGAAGCAGCGTCAACATAAGAGAGAAATGCTGACCCTTCATCAGGGTCATGGAGTTAATTAGGAAGAGAATAACTGGACCTCCGAAGCAATAAAGGTCAGTACATTTCTTCCACAATTTGCAGAGGGGGATGACTTTGATAGTTTTATTTATATATTTGAAAGAGTATGCAAACAGTATAACATTAACCAGGAGCTCTAGGTACAGTTCCTGATCCCCTTACTTCATGGTAAAGCTGTAACTGCTGTTTCTAAATTGTCTGATACTGATTGTTTAAAGTATGATAGAGTAAAACAATGTTTATTGAACTGTTATAAGTTAACACCTGAAGCTTATATGAAAAGGTTTCATGAGTACAGACGCATGGCAGATGAAAGTGTATGTGATTATACTGCTGAGTTAAGCACTTATTTTCTTTGGTGGCTGAATGCATGACAGGTTACCACTTTCAAAAGGCTGGCAGACTTTTTGGTGAGGAAACAAGCCCTTAGTACTTTGCCTGAGGACTTGAGAATCTGGTTGGTAGTCTGGGAGTGTAACTCTGTTGATGAGCTGGGAGAAAAGGGGATCTCTACTTAGCAAGCAGGGCATCATTGCACAAGAAGGGGATACCCAGTGCTGCACATGGATATAAGGGAACCCATGGTGGGTAGCCTAAATCACCCCAGCAGAGTCTACCAGTAACAAGGAAAGCTTCTAGTTCAGGTACAGGCCAGGATCAGGGGTTAGATGTTTTAAATTTAACCAGAGAGGCCATGTAGCATACAAATATCCACTTAAGCAAGGTGGGGGAACAATAGGTGAGGGAGCCAGCAAGTGGGAATAACAGCATGCCAGTACTAAATTGTCTGAAGACAACAGGGGTACAAAACTATCACTGGAGTTTGTATCCTATCTTAATGGATGAAGACAGGCCACTGCTAAGAGAGGCACAGCCTCTGACATAACTGTTTTGAAGCCTGCAATGTTTAAAGAGAAGCAGTACTTGCTTGGGCAATCCACTCCAATCAGAACTTTAGGAGGAATCCCATTCCAAATACCTTTGGCCAGGGTTCACCTTGACAGAGAGGGTGGAAAAGGAAGCAAGCAGGTAGCTGTGTTTCAGGATATTTCTGCTGATGTCTTGATAGGGAATTATTTTGATATTGCAGTACCTTGTGTACATGCAGTAACATGCAGTCAGGCATGGAGACAGGCATATAGGTCTGGTTACCTTGGGGAGACCCAGATAAACCCCACACCTGAAGCTGGGGCTGGTGATGATGTGGCTATTGCAGGAAGGGACCTACCTTATAGCAGTAAGCCTGAAAGGGAGCCACAGCTGCTGGTAGGTACTGATGTTCCCTTAGACAGGGTGACTGCAAGGGCAGAGGTGAGTGGTAGTACCCAGGCTGAGAGCAAAACACCTCTGTCAGAAGATGCTTGGATTTCTGTGGAAGGAGAGCTGGGAGGGGTCACAAAGCTTTCGGACCTTACCTTATGAGGCTTGATGGAGATAGCTAAGGAGGCACCTGATGCTCAAGGAAAAGGGAAGTCTGTATACTAGAATAAAGGGTTTCTGTATAGAGAGTGGATCCCTAACAGAGGGCTAGAGGGTGAGGTTATCCAGCAATTGGTAGTGCCCAGAACCTACCATATGACACTTCTAGGCATATCCCATGACATTTCTTTTGCAGGTAAAATGGACAAAAAGTGTACCAAGAGACATATTATGCAGAACTTTCATTGGTCTGTGATTGCAAGGGATGTAACAGGGTACTGCAGGACCTGTGAGGAGTGCCAAAACATAGGAAAAGCAGGGGACAAGGTCAAAGCTTCATTGATCTCTTTACCTGTGACTGAGGAGCCATTTCAGAGGGTATCTATGGTTATTGTGGAGCTGCTGAGTACCCCAAGTTCCACAGGGAGGAAGTATATCCTGATGGTAGTAGATTATGCTACTAGGCACCCAAGGCAGTGACTCTGTCCTCTGTTGAGGCAGAGAATGTGGCAAATGCTTTGTTTGAGATTTTCAAATGGGTACGTTTCCTGAGAGAAACACTGACTGACAGAGGTGCAAATTTCATGTCAGACCTGCTGGCTTTTCTAATGGTCTTGTGGAGGGGTTAAACTGTACATTAAAGACTATGCTACAGGCATTTGCAGACCAGTTTAGGAGAGAGTGGGACAAATATTTGCCCCATTTACTGTTTGCATAGAGAGAGGTACCCCAGGAATCCACATGATTTTTACCCTTTGAGTTGCTGTATGAGCATAGGGTGAGAGGGTCTTTAGATTTGGTTTCTGATGAGTGGGAGGGTGAGTGTGAATCCCACAAGGAGTCTGTAGTGGCATATGTCCTAAACCTGAGAACAAGGCTTAGATAGCTCATGGACTTGGCCCAGTAAAACCTGGGAGGAATGCAGAAAAAGTCTGGTATGACAGGAATGCTCGAGCCAGAAAGGATGCTGTGGAACAGCAGGTTATGATGCTCATTTCTGTCAGACACAATAAGCTGTAGGCAGCTTGGGAGGGACCCTTTGAAGTGGTATGGAAAGCCAGTGATTTTAAATACATGGTAAACCTGCTGAGCAGGATGCAGGAGCACAAATTGTACCATGATGAAGCCTTACTATGATGGAGAGGCCCTAGTGCTGAGTATTTGCAGTGGATGACCGGAGGAGTCTAAGGGGGGAATCTGATGACTGATCTCCTGAGTGAGGCTCAGGCCAACACCTCTATGGAAGGGATAGCAGTATCCCAGTGGCTATCTCCTACTTAGGTTTGAGAAATTCAAGCAGTTATGCAGGAGTTTGGGGGCATGTTCATTGGGAAACCTGGGTGCACCCAGCTGGTGCAGTACCATGTGGATACAGGACCTCGATGGCCTATCAAACAGGCCCTTTATTGGGTGCCTGAGTGAGTCAGACAGACTCTGAGGGAGGAAATACAGGAAGTGTTGAAACTGGGAGTAATCCAGGATTCCAGCAGTCCCTGGGCCTTCCCAGTGGTGCTGGTACCAAAGAAAGATGGTAGTATCAGATTCTGCATGGACTACAGAAAACTAAACAGTCACACAGAATCAGATGCTTACCCCATGCCTAGGACAGACTAAGTCGTAGAGCAGCTGGGTGTGGCTGGACTACCATCACTAGAGAAAGGTCAGCCTTTGTGACTCATTTCAGATTATACAAGTTTATGAAGATGCTCTTTGGGATGAAAAATGTCCCAGCAACCATCCATAGGCTGGTAGATCATATCCTAGCAGGAGCAGGAGATTATGCCTTTGCTTACCTGTATTATATTGCCATTTACAACCATTCCTGGCAAGAGCACCTTCAGTATGTCAGGGAGCTCCTGGATAGACTGAAAAGGGCAGGGATGACCATTAAGCCCAGTAAGTGTCAGGTGGATATGGCAGAGGTCTCCTACCTGGGATGTAGAGTGGTGAGTGGGAAGATTAAGCCAGAACCTGCCAAAGTGGAAGCTGTTCAGGTGTGGCCTGCACCTGTTACCAAAAGCAGGTGAAAGCTTTCTTGACAGCAGCGGAGTACTATAGAACGTTTGTTCCTAATTATAGTAAATTAGCTACTCCCCTCATAGACCTGACATGGAAAAACAGGCCAGATAAGGTAGTGTGGACCCCAGCCTGTGAGCAGGCATTCCAAAATTGTAAAGGGGATTTTGGGAGGATCCCCTGTGTTAGTCAGTCCAGATTACAGCAAATAATATGTTGTGCAGATGTCTGCTTCAAACCATGGGGTGGGGGCTGTACTCAGCCAGGTTTCCTCAGAGGGAGAAGAGCACCCAGTTGTATATCTCAGCCTTAGACTCTGACCCAGGGAGGAATGTTATGCAGGTGTAGAAAAAGAATGTCTAGCCATAGTCAGTATACTGCAGAAGCTTCAGCCTTATCTGTATGGAAGGAAATTCACTGTAGTTACAGACCACAATCCCTTAACATGGCTACATAGAGTCAGGCAATGAAATGCCAAATTATTAAGGTGGAGCCTAGTGTTGCAGGCATATGACATGACAGTAAGCATCATACTGGGGTCAGTACTGCCAATGCAGATGAACTATCAAGCCAGTGTGTGGGTTAATGTGTTCCCAGACAGGCCCATTTTTCTCAAGCAACATTTTTTTCAAGGGAATTTGAAAAACTAGCTTGAGTTTTCAAAGAGGGGAGACGTGATGATGTGAGGTATTAACATATGTGCCAGTGAAAATAGAGCAGCGCATGTATAACATATGCCAGTATAATTAGCTGGATTTTTGTAAAGAATTTTGTGTCATTTGACTATCACACTGATTTGTACAGATGCTTGTGTCAAAAATGTATCAACAATGTTATTTTAAATGTATATGTTTAAACAGAGAATTCTGGAAGGGAAGAGTGGAAGCTTTTGAAATTGTTCTATAGCTTTCAGATACTGCAGTGGATCTTTTTTTTTTCAAACACCTTTATTGAATTATCACTTGTGACACATACATTTTCATTCATATAAAAGTAATCAGACTATATTAACATAAACATTATACTTCACATATATTGTTATATATCATATAACCTAAGCAATATTACACAAATCATTCAATTCCTGTCTTTCTTTTTTTAAACAAGAAACATTTTCATTAAACTATCACTTACTACATAGACAGTCATGCATTTATATAAATGAAAACAAATCACAGCGACACAATCTTAGTTGCAAGCATTTTACATCACAAATCATACTGACACTTCCAGTTGCAAACATTATACATCACTTATAATCTAGCCAATCTTTCTCACTCAAACAATACATATCATATTTAAGTCCTGCTGCCTTTTAGACCTCATTCCTCCCTTTTATGTACTGTTCCCATAATTCCCATTTTCCTATGTAGCTTCCTACTACCTTTTTCTAAAGATCTCAATTCCAGCGGATTTATCTCTGTTACTGTATTCACTACTTCCAGTATAGTTGGTTTAAATGTTGATATCCATTTTCTAGTAATTGATTTTAGATCTTAGCAAAGCTCTAAGTGTGTATATGTACCAGAGTCAGGTGATCAAATGTGATGTCATTCTGTAACCGCCACTGAGAGGATGGAACTCACACAGCAGTTTTTGTTTTGTATTCTTTGGAACCTGATATAAAAAGATTTATGCCAGTTAGTTCAGTTTAGTTCATCTAGAAGATAGAAGCTCATCACCATGCCTTGTAGAAGTAAGCATCTCAGCATCTAATATTGGCTTGCTGTATTAATTAACTAAGGAACAGTTATTCTTTAGACAGTCATGAAATACATTTAGATTAGTTAAGTATTGTTTTTCTGCATCTGTGTGAATCTGTCCAACTTTTTATTTCTCCTGTGACATGAAACTCTGGTGTTTGTTGTACTTAGATATTTAGTATTCTCATGTTTTCTATTTTATTATTAAATATTTTATACCTTTCATTGTGGCTGGTCTTTTAGAGAATACTTTTAACATTTTAAGAGTACTTGTGCTTATTTTAGTGATGCCTTGGCCACTCTGAAAAGCCTTGCTGCTTTGGTTACATTCTACCATTTATATTAGTATTAACTTTACTCAGTATAATTAGATACCCTTTTAAGCCTTAGAGTGGCTGACTGGTGGTAGCGTGCTTACATTATAGTCTGGGCAGAAGGGGTACAGCTAGTAAATCTGTGCCAGCCTTTCCCAGAAGTGTCTGTGTGTGAAAATCAAATACTCAGGAGTGGGTGTGTCAGCTACTTGGAAATGGGACACAGTGCTCCAAAGTGAGTCTTGTTTGGGATCTGGAGAGACAGAGTTTAGTCCCAGGTCTGCACTGTGTTCCCTGTGTGCTCTTGGAGGAAGTTGTGCTTGATGGAGAGATCTGCATCTGAAAAATGCTGCATAAATCCATTCCTGTTTTTGGTGACTATCTCTCATTGGTGTCAATGGTAGGATTGAGGCTCCTTGATTACTGGCTCGGGGTAGAGAGGCCATCACACTTACAACAGCATAGACATCTGTGCCTTTGTAGGAGAATTGCTTTAAATAAGTATTATAATTTTACAAGTATGTATGCCTCATTTAGATAACCTGATTAACATGTTTAACTGGTGAATGTAATCATTTTGTTAATAGTCTTCATGGTGGTCTATTTTAATGTGGGAGGGGAGAGAGTGAGCTTTATCTTTTACAAAATAATTCAGTTCATTGCATGGCTACGTATTTTTGTTTTTTTTTCCCAATAAACCTCTTTATTAAATTGCCATGTGTGACATAGGCAATCTTATATTTATATAAATGAAAAACAAACAACATTGACTCCACTTAAGTTGACAACATTATACATCACAGACACCACTGAAACAACTATAGTTACAAACATTATACATCACTTATAATCTATCCAGTCATTGTCAGTTAAGCATTATATGGCTCATTCAAATCCTGCCTCTTAAACCTCATTCCTTCTCTGCATATATTGTTCCCACAATTCCCATTTTTTCCTACGTAGTTTGCTCATTCCTTTTCTAAAGATCCCAATTCCAGTTGTTTTATCTCTGTTACTATATTCACTACTTCTAGTAAAGTTGGTCTAGAGTTTGATTTCCATTTTCTAGTAATTGCTTTTTTGGCAGCCACCATAATTAGACTCAGCAAGGCCTTACTATGTCTAGGCAATTCTGATTCTGTATCATAACTAAAAAAAAAATCTCCCCAGTCAATCCAATCTGCTCACCCAGCATCTCAGACAGTGGTCCACAGGAAACCCCTAAAGTCTGCCAGCTAATTAAACTCCCAGAAAGTATGTTCCCAGCCACCTCTTTCTTTCCCCATCAAACCTCCAACATTTGCTATCCACCCGAGGAAAAATTCTTTGGCGTCTACTTGGGGTATAAAACTATCTATGTAGATTCTTCCAGGGAAAGATCCTAAATCTTCTAGACTTTGTTGCATATTTGGGAGATATACATATATCCCCCCATTGTCTCTTTGTAAATTGCTTATCCAGTCTCTCTTCCTAATCCTTTCTAAGCTCGTCTGATTGATTCTTATAATCATCATGCAATATTTTATATACTCTACTAAGTATTCCTTTTTTAAGGTAGTTTCTGTTTTAGTTTCTATTAAAACTGTATTCGTGCTGGTCTTTCATTTAGGACCTCCCTATTTTTTTTCTTTGCCTGTACTCTGATATCAATCCTTAACAGGGAAGGCAATCTCTAACTTGCAGTCCAAATAAATTATTGGCCTCTTCCCATTCTATTACCTTTCCCTTTCTAGTTATTTGCTCCCAATATCTTGGTTGCTTTGCCAGTTTTCTCCAATAAATTCCAGCCCCCTCTTGCCTATCATCTGTATCCCTAACCACAGTTGTACCTATCTGTAGAATCTCTTTTCTCCATTGTTGTGCTGGTTTAGTTCTTAGGATACTCCCTGCTATTTTATGAATATAATACTCTGTATGATTTATTTTGTTCTCCTTAAAATTCTGCATCCAAAATCCCAGTCTCTCCTTATTTCTTGAGCTTCCCCCTGTATTATCATCATTCCTTTCCACTTTGAATTATAATTTTCTGCTTGTGCTATGTATAAGAGCCTTAACTGTGTTCTCTAAAATACCCCTCAAATTGGATAATCCTAGTCTGACTTGGTCTTTTGGAAGAATCAGTTTAACCCATTTGACTCTTGTTGTCTTCCCTTCCCAGATAAAATCCTACAACTTTTTTTAATTGCTATCCACAGCTTCTTTTCTGGTTGATAAAAATATGTCTGACCTGTGTATAAGACTAAAGGGACTAAAAACATTTTAATTGCTTGTATCTTAGTATCCATATCCATAGAACAAAGCTTCCAGTTTCTCATTTTTTGCATGTTCTTCTGTTTAGTCTTTTCCCACATATCCTTAGCTGCCACAAGAAAGTCATTTCTAATCCCTACTCCTAAATATTTTATTTTATCACGTCCCCATAAATATGGAAATTGTTCTACCAATTTGTGTTGTGGGTACATAATTTACCGCTGTTGCCTTTGTTTTAGCTTCATTAATTTTGTATCCCGAGAAGATTTAAAACTGTCTTAAAATGTTCTACAACACTGTAATGCCACTTTCTGGTTTTGTCATGTATAAAATATCATCTGCAAGTAGAATATCATCTGCAAGTAGAGACAGCTTTTCCTGACTACCATACCGATTATATCCTTGAATTTCTGAGTCCCTTATTTTCCTTGCCAGTGGTTCTAAATATAATGCAGACAACCCTGCCTGCTTCCTCTACTCAAGCAGAAGTTATCACAGAGGACCCCACCCACTTTACTTTTCACCTCCAATCCCTCATATATACACCTAATCAACCTTTTAATTGTATCAGGGAAAGCAAATGCTTCCATTGCGCTGCTCATGAAGTCCCAGTCTACTTTGTCAAATGCTTTTTCTGCATCTAGACCCACCAATAACATTGGTATTTTCTTACATTCTGCTTCCCTCTGGGTCATCAGTGGTCTGTTAATATTGTAATATATTTGCTTCCTCTCTACAAAAATACATTAATCCATATCTATCAGTTTTGGTATCACTTTTGCCATTATACACATAAACGCTTTATAATCCTGGTTTAGTATTGAAATGGGCCTCTATGAAGCTGGATCCAATGGATCTTTACCCTCTTTAGGTATTACTGTTACCACTGCTTTCTTCCAGGATGCTGCTACTTCTCTTAAAATACTGCTAAACAAAACATTCTAGATCTTTCAGTTTATTCCCTTCTAGCTTCCAAACTTCTACAGGAATACCATCTATTCTTGGGGACTTTCCTGTAGATCGATTATACATCACCATCAGTGGCGACTGGTGACTTCAAATCAAAGGGAGGCTGCAGGAGACAGCTGAATGGGTGGGGTCAATGAGGAAGGTGTGTGGCCAACTAAAACAGGGCGGAGCTATGCTCAAAACCACAAAAACTGGGACGTTAATTAAATACGCTGCCCTGGGTGCCAAACCATCATTATGAGAGTCCAATCAAGACATAATGAAGTTGAGAAGAAAAAAAATATTTCAATGCATTGGCTACATGACAGCTTACTTAATATTTAAATGGAAACAAAAAGGTTGTGAGGCATGAAAAAGTAAATTACTTTTTAAATACATTACTGGAATGCCAGTCGAAATCAGGTATAAAAAAGCAAGCAGCACTCAACTCAAACCACTTCTCCTTGCACTGCAGTTCTAATTATAATTTATATTCAGCTTTATAAAAGTACCAAGTAACATGCTGAAAGTAGCAATCTCTGTGATACTGATTACCCCCACTTGTAAAAATGTTTCTTATCCAAAAAAGACCTGCTGCCTGACAACAACTATCTACTTGTTTCATGGGGAAAACATGATCAAAGTAAAAAAATGAACAGCAAATAACAAACAAGCTCAAGATAAATTGCTTAAAGGATTACTGCACAGGTTATGGACCACACATGATAGATTGGCATTCTGTTTAGTTTACGGGTAAAGCCTGCAAAGATGACTGCAAGTCTCCAACAAATGTAACAAGCTTCTGAAAATATTGTAATCATGTCCTTTATTACAAATACTGTCATATGCATTTCAATACCTAAGGCTTGTATGTTATCTAGTTATGTAAATATTCTCTGCATGGCAACAGCAAAAAGGTTTTCAATGTTGATAATTCTTTAACAGTATGTTTATTAAAGCTTACTTGCATGTTACAATCTCAGACAAGCTTACCTGATGGTCATTAAAGCATTGTTACTTAAACACAGACCAACAGGCACTGCAACAACATGCATTTTCTGAGTGATAAGAAGCATAAGTCAACAGTATAAAAATATGACAGAAAACCAGAACATTCTGCAAAATCAAGGACAGATGAAAAACCACTGTAGTACTTGTGTCTACCTTGGATGGGGGGATACTTTGCACACTTTCACTGCATAACTGCTCCTTGCCTTGCTTGGACACATCCAGAGTCACTACATGGGGAGTGGGGTACAAGTATGTCACAATTTGAAATGTCTCTGGTTGATGGTGATGGCCCTGACACATTTGTCATACCTCTCAACCTCAGAGCAAGAAATCTAAAAAAAGCCAAAAATAGAAGTGATTCAAAGGCCCAAAAATAAGGACAACTTTTAAATATTGCTCTTATAAACTTAGAAAGATAATAGAACATTTTATAGCTTTACATTAGTATGGATTTTCTGAAGGGCATGAAATCTGAAACTCAAATGTCTGTTATTATTTTCTAACTTCGATCTTTAATGATTTGCCACTAATTTGCCAGAAAATCACAACTTTATGGAAAACGGACCAAAAATGTGATGCAAAAATATAACATAGCCACACAATACAGCTGGGAACCTGTCAAAGAGGAGACACTTTTTAATATTAGTACTGTTAAGTTGAGCAGCTGACAAAATAAGAGAATCGACATGCATTTCTAAAGTAAAAGTAATCTGTAACTCTGATCATTACAATTATTTATTGATTGTAAACCCTCCAGGTTTCTTCCAAAATTGCCATTTTGTGGAGAGATTATTAGGGGGAGAGCAACATTTTGAGCCAAAACTGGGGACAGTTGAGAGGTTTGGATATACCTAATTCTATAAAGTGATTTATTTGCTCATACCTCTCAACCTCTTAACGCAGGAAATCTGGACAAGACCAAATTTATTGGGAGGAACAAACAAACAGTACTAAAAATTGCTCTTGTATAAACTTAGACAGTTGATAGAATAACAGGTCTTGCTTTAGCATGCATTTTTCTGAAGGGTATAAAGTCTGAGACTCAATGTCTATCATTATTAAGTGACTTCATTCCTAAATGATTTGTCAGAAAACCTACAAATTTTATGAGGAACAAACCAAAAATAAGATGCAAAAATCTATTCATTCTGTGAAAATCTGGACAGTTGAGAGGTGTAATTCAGCTGGGAGAATTGTGCTGCAGAAATCCTACACGATGGGCTTAGCTCCTTAGGAGTGGACAATAACTTCCCGCCCCCCAAAAAATGAAGATCTAAGAGAAGTGATTGCTTCAATCTGGCTTCATCACTTTCAGTAGCATTCAGACTCAATCAGTGAAAATATTTAGTAACAAAAAAAGTTTGTGCTTGTAGACAGTTGATTTAACTGGTTACTAATCGAACACATCCATCAAAGAACTGGGAGGGGAGCATACCTGTGTTGATCAGATAATCAATATACACCTTCCTGACTGTATTAAATTATATTCTTTGTATAATACAGTACAGTTGTTGGAGGACATTTTAAATTTGTTTTGAACATTTTTCCAGTAAGCAATGAAACAAAATGCATGCACCAATAATGACAAAACTGCCCAATTCAGAATATTTCCATCATAAAAGTCTACTCAAACTTCTGCAGTCTACCAGTATCAGTAAATATGCACAGTCTCTGCAAAAGTAAAAGTCATCTAAATAATTCTACATGAAAGAGATCTGTAACTAAAGCAGAGGTTGCTGCTAGCAAACAACTTTATATTTCATTGTTTCATCTGCAAAACATACCTGTTGCCCTTGAGGGATAAATTGCCTATGTTACATTAAAAAAAACAATAAGCTAGTAATATTGCAGTAGGGAATGGATGGAAAACTGTTAACAGGTTCATAGTTACTAGGTATCTCTGCCAAAGAGGACTTTCTTAGGACTGCAGCATCCACCCCCTTTAAAAGTACAATATAGTACAGTATCAGCAATGCATCTAAATACCGTGGAAGTAGAACCCACAGCCCTCTGCATCAAAAGCAAGCATTCAACCTGTTATGCTATTAACAATGCAAACAGACTTAGCATAAGCAGCACTAAACTTCTCTTCCCCTGAAGCTCTCAGCTCCTTGTAAAATGCAGTCGACACTCAACTGCATCTCTCAACTTTGCATCACAAGATATCTGGAAAAAGCCAAAATTTATTGGGGGGGGGGCAAAAGCCCAGAAACCAGGGACGTATTTTAAACATTGCTTGCATAATTTTGGAAAGTTGCTTGAATAAAATGTTACCACCATGCATTTCACTGCCACGTGTTGGCCCCAGGACCGTGTGCACTACAGTTATAGCAACATAGCACTATGCCAAATCAGCAATTTCTTGAAAGATGGGAAGACTGAAACTTATATGCCTATCATTTAGTGAATTCAGTTCTCACTATAGCTCTCAACCTCTTAGCACAAAACACATGGACAAAGCCAGTGATGGAGGAATACAGCCCCAAAAATAGGGACAATTTTCAAATATTGATCTTTTAAACTTAGAAAGTTGCTAGAATAAAATGTTGAAGTCTGAAATTCAAATGCCTGCCATTCACTGATTACAAAAATCCAGAAAAACACAGATTTTGTGAGGAACGGAACAAAAATATGAGGCAAAAATCTCAACCATTTTCACAAGTGATGGTGGGTTGGGAATTCAGGCTCTGGCTACCTGTACCCAAGGTACAAGGTTTGAGCCTGAGTAACTCTAGCCACCAGGTATATTTAACTGGGGCATTTCACACACAAACACACACGCACACACACACACACACACACACACACACACACACACACACACACACACACACACACACACACACACACACACACACTATTCCTCTTATAGCATCCTTTCACTTAGAGTATATTCCTTGCAGCAGCAGTGAATGGAGCACCAAATACAAATCCCCTTTCCCTTCTGGGAGCCAGTCAGCAGTCATTGCAGTCCATTTTCCCACATACGTGACTGCAGATGTTGCAGTCCAATCTCCTTCCTGTCTATGTGGTTACAAACTACATAGACCTCTGGGCATTGGTGTACAAATGCGTCTCTTTGTAATCCGGACTGGTGAAACAACAGTCTGGATGAGCACGCATATGCAGTTCCGATCCAGACTGGTTCAACAGCAGTCTGGATAGGAACTCGCCATTCATGCATGCGCAGTTCCAGGACTTGCAGCTATCTTACAGGTTCATAGGTTCATACTAGGCTATCTGCCCTAGGGCATTTATAAGCCTAGCCAGAGTGTGTTTGGCTTTCGCCACCCATTTTAAATTAATTTTGCTATGCCCTTTTTCGAGGTTAGTATAATGTGCCTCTGTCTAACAGTGACACAGAAGTGATACCCAGGGTAAACCTACGATCTCCCATCCACTCATCAAGATTCCTCTTGAAGAGAGTCAATGAGGGACTCTGCCTAACCAGGATTGGGATTTTATTCCAGAGTGAAGGGAGCCTCTGGGTTATGAATCTGTCCCTCCAGCATGTCCTATTTATTTCAGTGCTGAGGTTCAAGTCTCGAGCGTAGCTCGATGGGATTTGGATTTTCTGAGGTGCAGCATGTCCATTAATTCCGGGTTGGACATGGCTTTATACGTCAGGCACACATTGCCTCTGAGCAGGTGGTATGCCACTGAGTAGAGCTGGAGTTTCTTTAACCGGGCAGCATATGGCGTCTGTTTGAGTCCTTTGATCCTCTTGGTGAGGTACTTTTGGGGTCTTTCCAGTTGCTGCAGGTGTCTGGTAAGGTACATCCCAAAAGGGGCATTGTACTCAATTATGGGCCTGATGAGGGATGAGTAAAGAGGCACGATGACCTCCCCTGATCTAGGTGTGAATCCCTTCATGATTGGGCTATATAAAATGTTTTTCTAACCACTTTGGCCACGTGGTTGTCAAATGAGAGATTGCTATCAACTTGGGTCCCCAGGTCCCTAATTACTTCTTCTGTACTTAATGGATTACCACCTATGTAGTAATTTGTGGGCACTTTTGTTTTGCCAAAGGGGATGACTATACACTTTTTGGCGTTTAGCTTGAGGCCATGGCTCTGGCACCAGTTGTTTGTTTCTATGAGGTCCTTTTGGAGGATGCTTGTGTTGGCTGGAGAGTCGATTATGGTGCCCAGTTTGCAGTCATCTGCGAACTTGGTCAGCCACAGTCCTTCCATGTTGGCCTGTACCTCTGAGAAATATATACCGAACAAGAGAGGTCCCAAGACTGAGCCTTGTGGGACGCCACTTGTAACTGGTTTGGAGTCTGACATGGCTCCAGCAATTCTAACCATGTGGGTTCTGTCCTTGAGCCAGTTTGCAACCCATCTAGTGACATAGGGGTTTATATTTAAGCTGGTGAGCTTATCTATAATGCCCGAGTGGGGTATTGCATCGAAGACTTTTGCAAGGTCCAGGTAGGCTGTGTGGACCACCTTCCCCTCGTCAATGGCCTTGGTGACTGTTTCAAAGAAATTGACCAGGTTTAAGAGGCAGGATCTGCCCTTAACAAAGCCGACTGGGTAGGATCCAGTATCTGTAGGTCCACAATATCTTTATTTCATTGTATAGCTGGGGGAGCTGCAGTCCAACAGCACTAGCCACCACTGATCACCATTTTTATCTCATCTCTTCGTATCCTAATTGTTAGTAATTGAGCCTCATCTACCTTGGCATATTTAATTCTTCCATAAACATTTTCATTTGTAGCTTTTCTTGATTTCCATATTTCCCTGCTTTTTACAAACTTTCATAAAATTTCTGAATTATTTCTAATACTTCTACACAATCTCTTGTTATATTCCTTGTTATAGGCTCCATAAGACTGGTGACAGCCCTTTCCACTTTCTGTTGCCTGAGTCATTGTGCTAAAAGTTTTCATGCTTTAGAATTATTATCAAAAACACTTGCTTAACAGACTGCGTATTTTTGTCATGGTATGAATAGCAATATATCTTTTTGATATTTGTTTTTGAATTACTTTCATATAATAAAAAATATGTCCTTATATTTAATTAAAATGTTTAGAGCTATTGCTGGAGTTGGTTGACTCACTAAAAATCATACACTATATATGTCACTGTTTGGTGATATGCAGCTTACACTAATGTAGAATATAGAAAAAATGTATACCAATACGTAGTAAAAACTCCGGTATCACCAATAAGCGCAGGAATCACCAGCAGCCACGATGCAAAAAAGATGTTGGTTTATTATATCCACATAACGCCAAAAACAATACACGGACTGAGACAACAACAAAAACTGACAATACACTACGAAAAAGAACGAAATGGCAAATATACAAAACAACGCCAAAGTAATCCAACAGTTTAGCGCTTTCAACCAGCGTCTCTGGTCTTCTTCAGAACTGTTGCAAATTGGCTCACATTAAGTTTAGACCAACAAATAATCCACGAACCACTGAAAAAAGTTAAGGCGGTTGGAACACAATGAGAGAGGCTGGTATTTCCACAAGTTTTATTACCAATGTACGTTAGCGCTTTCGGCAAGTGAAATGACTCGCCTTCTTCAGACAAACAAACAGTGGGATGACTTTACACTGTTGTTTAAATAGTCATGCTAATACATTTAGACCAATCAATTAGGTTGCAATTACATTCTTAATTAAAAACCCTGGGAACCTAAAAATACAAATGAAACATCACATCCTAAAAATAAAAGTGATGTTTCTACCTGTTACTAGCCGTTAAAAAATAATAAGCATTCTATATAAAATACACACAATGTTGAGGTTTTGTTTTGAAACTCATTTAAAAATGTTTGTGTAGCAAACTTATAGGTTATCTAACAGGTGAAAAAGAACAAATGTGTTATAAACAAGGGACATATATTTATGTTCTTACTAATGTTCCTTGTTATTATGTTTAACAAAAGATCAGATGTTTTAAATATATTACTATTGTCAATCATTTTTCATTTTACATTTTTTGCTTTTTTCAATGTTAACAATCCTAATAAATCCTATGAAAAGTTTTATAAGGAATTTTATACAAGAAATTCTTATAGAAAGTCCTATAGAAAATCTCTTATGAGAGGGACGCCCTCCCTACTTGCAAATACCTAACCAAACATTGTCCAAGCAACCTCGCTACATATTTAATCTAGCAGGCTGTTTTATATATATCAAGTTCTGAACAAATTTAATAAAACATTAAGAATGAAACTGTGTTGTAAATGTATAAATAAATAACCAAAAGGGGTCGACTTAATGTCATTCAGAACCTGATGACAAATGTAGAATGCAATTACATTCACTTAAAGGACTTTCATCACAAGATCCAAAGAAGAACTTTTATCTATTGTAAGAGAGCCATTTAAGAACACATTTTATTGACTGTACTTCATTTATACCTGGGAACAGATGAGCTCTCGTGCGGATCTGCCATAAAAGCTCATCTATTTCGAGGCGTGTTTGCCATGGACCCCCCCTGATGTCCACTTCCCTGTGTTGCAGGATCAAGTAATTAAAAGTATGACCACTGAATTCCATACTATGCCTAGCTAATGCGTTATTAGCATCGTTCTTTTTTATGGCATATTGGTGTTCATATATCCTATGCTTAAGCATCCTCTCGGTTTTACCGATATAGAATGCCTTACAATAATTACATAGGGCAATGTACACTACAGATTTGGTTTCACAATTGAAACGCCCTGTGATTTTATAATGTTTGTCATTGATATTACAACTACTGGTGACCTTAATATGTTTACACTGGGTACAAAAGCCACATTTAAACATTCCTTGTGGTTTGGTATGAATAACACGAGGTTTTTCTTTTTCTAAAATAGACTTCATGTTTTGACCTCTTCTATATGTAATTTTTGGACGTTCACCTAGAAGGTAACATAGACTTCTGTCATTTTTAATGATATCCCAGTTTTTATGAACTATTTCTCTTATCTGTATAGAATCCAATGAATAAGTGTGCAAAAAACTAGTAGTGAACTTGCCCTTTGCTGTTTCTATTGTGGCAGTCAAATTTAAATCAATAGTCTCATGGTCATCATTAATACCAATAGAGACTGTCCCCAATCCTGAGAGTAAGGGAAGGAAATGACCTGTTTCTCTTTTTTGGGTCACTTCTGTGACTATGTTTGTTATCAAAGAAGACGGGTAACCTCTTGATTCAAACATGTTAGTAAGTTTAGTACACTCATTGCAAAAATCTTGTGTGTCTGTGATCATGCGTGCAGCTCTTACTATTTGTCCTTTTATGACTGCTTTCTTTTGATGGTATGGATGGTTACTTGTGAAATGTAGAAGTGAGTTAGAGTAGGTTGGTTTTCTATATATACAACTTTTGAATCTCTTGTTAGTTCTATCTCTGATGAGCAAGATATCCAAATAGTTGATCTCAGTGTCACTTATACTATGTGTAAACTCTAAGAAGTCAGTTGTAGTATTGATTCTGTCCATAAATGAGGAAATCACATCCATCTTACCATCCCAAATGCAAAAAATGTCATCCTGGTACCGAGTGTACCAGGTGACATGTTTGAGGAATAGTTCATCCTTAAACAGTGTCGTGGACTCCCAATGTGCCATGACTGCATTGGCAAATGAACCACCACAAGGTGAGCCCATTGCTACACCTGATGTTTGGATGTAAAATTGATTTTCAAAGATGAAAAAATTGTTAGCCAAAATTAGTTCTAGGAGGGTTTCGGTTAGATATATAGTGTCATCCCCTATGTTATTAGCTATCATATAATCTCTAACCCAAGCGATGCCAAGCGTCTGTGGTATAACGGTGTACAGGTCTTTGACATCTATTGTCAAAAACAGAACATGCTCACTATAAGTGAGTTTGTTGATGTTCTCCAAAAAGGACCATGAGTCCTTACAGATGTGTTTCTCGCTTTGGAGCAAAGGTTTTAAAATGCTATCAACAAATTTGGCACACGCTTGGGTCACTGATCCCCTCCCATCGATAATAGGCCTGAATGGCAGTGCATTCAGCCGTTTGTGTAGCTTAGGTGTTCCAAAAAATAATGGAATTTTTGGGGCAGGCATCAAGAAATATTTGTATGTATCAGAATCAATTAGTCCTTCCAAAAATAAATCATTTAGGGTATTACTGATTTTCTTATATGCCCCATAGATTTCGTTTTTAGTGACCAATTTGTAAGCAGTTGAGTCTAGATGTTCAAGCATATATTCAACATACTTGCAATGATCCATAAAAACAATGCCCCCACCTTTGTCTGGTTTCATTGCTCGAATGTGGCAATCATGCAAGAGGTGAATGAAATCACGTTCTAACAAAGTGATGTTGCTTGGGTGTTTTTGGTTCTTATAAATAACCTGGTTCTTAATAGCCCATAAGTCCATCTCACAAATTTTCTCAAATGTGTGCAAAGTGGGGTGTAAAGGTGGGTTAAAAGAACTAGCAACTCTAAGTAATTTGACTGTAGATGAATCATTACCCATCAGATGATTCAGATTTAGTTTTCGTGTAAACACTTTTAAATCTATGATGGTTTTACCAATATCCATGTGGTTTCCAGGGACAAAATTAAAGTCTTTTGCCAAAAAATCAACAATGTCCTGCTGGATGTTAATGGTTGTATAATTATAAACAGTAAAATCACCATTAGAACTTTTGTACAATTTTGGTTTTACACCAAAATCTAAAATGTCATTCATCTCCTGCGTCCACGACGTTTGTTCCTCGTGTTGTTCCTTATGGGAGCCCGGGGACGGTTGTTCCCCGAAGGATAGGTCACCAAAGGAAAATCCTGATTGTTGTTAAAGTTATTAACATCATGACATTCAGAGGATATGGTTGGTATTACTTGTTGTTGCATATTTTCAACTAACCTCTCGCCTGCCAAGTTTGTTTGATTTGGCCCATTGCTATTGTTGTTATTTAGTCTAGGACTCCTTCTAGGGGCCTGTCTTTGTTCAGGTTGATTATTATTGTTGTTAACAGGAAATGCAGTTGTAGGAAAAAGGTTGTACTGGTCATTGTCCCCATTATTGTTTAAATTGGGTTGTCCATTACGTGGGAGTTTTGGATAAGCACATTTATTGGCATAATCCCTGATATCTCTAGCCAGTTTCTTTTTCTTAGTATTAATGAGTTTTTCGATGGTAGCATCAATACTAGAAAATATCCTGCAGTATTCATACTTGTATCGTGGAAACTCAGCATGGTCTTTAATTTCGGTTTCCAGTTTTACAAGTTCTGTCTTTAACTTAGTGATGTCACTCGTGTAAAATGCTATTAAAGCATGTAAAAAATCAGTCCCCTGTCTGTCAAACAAATCCAAAAGTTCTTGGTAAAAAACTAGGTCATCAGTCAGTCCGGCCGGAAATCGCCACTGGAGTAGGCCCTTTGGAATTATCTTATTCTTAATGCATTCTTCTAGATATGATATTTCGAGTTGCAACTTTTTGCACTTGAACAATTTAGCATCAAAAGAATCAATTTTGATGCCTAGATTCTCGTTAATTATGTCTTGCGACATACTGTTACCAACTTCAGGATTAAACCTACCCAGAAAGAAGTTGTTATTATCTAAAAAACTGTTCATAGTAGGTATACCTTCAGAATTAGCAGAAGTATGATTATTACCTCTTACCAATGCCCCGGTGTGCGTATTGTCCCTCTGTGGTTGACTTCCATTGGCTATGATAGTAAGACGCGGTTCCGTGTTCCCTGCCGGCATCTGAGAGTCCATGCCTGCTGTTTGGTTACCAGTTGTAGAGGAAGGTGAACCTTGTCCGTTAGGAATAGTTGGTCCACTCGAATTAGCAAAAGGCGTCGTTCGGTTCACATTATCAGTATTATTCAATGCAATTGAATTAGAGAAGGCGTCTACCTTTTGGGTTAAAACATCAACTCTTTGAAGAAGTGCTTCGACTAGCACTGTTAGGTTCCCTGGAGAGTTAGTACTGCTACTGTTAGTGTCATCCTGCTGCGAGAACAGCGTTGGAGAACCAGCGTCTCCGGTTCCGGTCGCCATACAAAAAACGCTTAGACCAACAAATAATCCACGAACCACTGAAAAAAGTTAAGGCGGTTGGAACAGAATGAGAGAGGCTGGTATTTCCACAAGTTTTATTACCAATGTACGTTAGCGCTTTCGGCAAGTGAAATGACTCGCCTTCTTCAGACAAACAAACAGTGGGATGACTTTACACTGTTGTTTAAATAGTCATGCTAATACATTTAGACCAATCAATTAGGTTGCAATTACATTCTTAATTAAAAACCCTGGGAACCTAAAAATACAAATGAAACATCACATCCTAAAAATAAAAGTGATGTTACTACCTGTTACTAGCCGTTAAAAAATAATAAGCATTCTATATAAAATACACACAATATTTGTATTTTATATTGTATTTTATACTTATCATATTTATCTTATTATATTTATTGATATTTATATATTAATTATACTATATAGGTAGTTTTTATTTGACCCACATACCATATTCATTTATATAATCCATAATTTTGAGGTCAACCATTTGTATGTATTTACATATTATTTATTCATCTGCTCAACATTTGTTTATAGACAGCACAATGTTTTTACTAGATTATATAGTATTTACTATATATTATATGCACCAACAGCACTTTACAAGATATAAGTTATGACACTTATTTAGGTGTCGTGTATTTTTTACACAATTTTCAGCATACGTTTAGTACTGTAGCGCTTAGTAGACCTAGTCAGTAATACTACATCCTGGACATTTCCTGTTTGTATTTGTTTATTTTTATTTTTATTTTAACTTATATATCAATTGCGCCAGTACACGAGATGACTTTATGAGTAGTCTGTGAAGATAACTTTATTTATTTATTTATGTCAACAATATCAGGCACATTAACAATTTTTATTCATGCTTTGTCAATAGCGTTTTGCATTTGAGTCACATATTATATTATAGTATAGGTATCAGTGTTTTAACACTTTCAAAAGACTTTCAAAGAAGGTTTAATATTTTTAAAGTATCTATATTTATTTATCCATTTAATCGGACAGTTCATGCATTTGTAGATTCAGGGAGAATTGTATTGATCATTGATATACATATGCATGGTTTTCTGCAACTTTTTTATACTGTACCTTTAAGTGAAAGAAAGATAAAAACTTTTTTGGCGCCAAAGAATTTATTTAAACTTAATGTGAGCCAATTTGCAACAGTTCTGAAGAAGACCAGAGATGCTGGTTGAAAGCGCTAAACTGTTGGATTACTTTGGCGTTGTTTTATATATTTGCCATTTCGTTCTTTTTCGTAGTGTATTGTCAGTTTTTGTTGTTGCCTCAGTCCGTGTATTGTTTTTGGCGTTATGTGGATATAATAAACCAACATCTTTTTTGCATCGTGGTTGCTGGTGATTCCTGCGCTTATTGGTGATACCGGAGTTTTTACTACGTAATGTAGAATATAGATAGCCATGTTTTGAATAAATGCCATCCAATCTGGTATTGCTTTCTTGTCTATTAATAAAACTGCTGGTGAAGGAAGGAAATACAGTTCTCTGAATAATCTGAGTAACAAAAGTAGAATATAATTCATGGAATGCAGTCAGTATTATGATAAGCACATCTGAAGCAGTCATTTTGACTGGATGACTAAAGAACCGTACCCAATTATCTCAGGTGTCACCATACCTCTCAAATTCTTTGCTCAAGAATTCTTGACAAAGACAAAAATAATGGTGAAACAAAGCCCCCAAAAAGGACATTTTTTTTTAAATATTACTACAATTCACTTAAAATTTAACAGAACAACAAGTGTTCCATCACTAAGCATTTCTTGAACAAGAAGATATATGAAACTCTGGCGTTATTGACTGACTGTAATCTTTAATGATTGACCAGAAAATGAAACATTGTATGTGGTATAGGGTAAAAAATATGAGGCAAAATTAGGGATATTCTTAAAAAAACACATGCAAGTTATTGTTATCACAGACAGTTATTTTTATTTTCTAGAAAAAATAACAGGTTCTACGTAGGTTGTTAGTGAATAATTGATTTAGCTGAGAAGTCACGCTAGCCTAGCAGACTAGTTTTGAGACAGGTACAATTCCTATTTAGTAAATTTTTGAATTGCATGATTAATGTAATGTTGCAAGACATGGTTTGCCTTTCTGCAGCAAATACCACATTATCTTGTAAAATGTATATATTATGATTAAACTGACAGTCATTCACTAGCTAGGGAAAACTGTGGCATAGGGCATGCTTACAGTATCTGGCTGGTATACAGGATAAGTAACAGAGTACAGGAGAGTTACGGTGGCAAGCAACCAGGAGAAAGAGTTGAGTAATCACAAAGGATAATTTAACCACAATCAAGCGCTGATACAAGACAAATCAAGTACAAATGATGCACTATGATGCAGGACTACAATTTGCTTGTAGGAAAAAGTGAAACAGAATTACCTTTAAAGAGAATTAGTAAGACCCTATTTAAAGAAGTGTGTCCATTTTTGGAGGCCAGTTCTCAGAAAGACAAGGACTTGAACATCACCAGAGGAATGCAAATAGAAATGTATCGGGTGTAAAATCTGAAGCATGCCAGAGGTAATGTGGATATGTGCGTGTGTGTGTGTGTGTGTGTGTGTGTGTGTGTGTGTGTGAGCAACAAAACTTCTAAGTATGGCAAAAAAAAACATAATAAACAAAACTTTTTTTTCTGAATAAAAGGTGCTCCCATACAAAGTGAACAAATTTAATTCAGGGATGTTAGTAAATTCAAATGATATGTAAAGGACTGCTCTTTCAAAGAAAGTAAAAAAATCCATGGACCAGATTTCCATCAGTGCTAGTGAGGGTAAAAATCATTGTTTGGGAGGATCTGGTATTCATTACATAGCCACAAAAAATCTAGAGAATGACCGGACATAACTAGCATTTATAGAGATACTATGGCAAGGATGCATGGGCACTTTAAGACACATGTCAGTTGGAAGTGGTCTGGCAGTAAATTCATTCTCTCCATGTACTGCATTTAGTAATGTAAATGAAAATAGCTTGAGTGATTACACTGTGGTCTCGTAAGATGTGCTTGTCAGACAGGACTAGGATTCAATCCGGAAAATGCTTGACATTTGATAAACTGTCATAGGAGTGACAAATGCCTCCGATCAGGGAGGATGCTGAGAGCTGACTTTCATCTCCAGTTCTTGGGGGTGATGTGAACTAATAAATTAAGTGCAGAGAGACAGCAGTGGCAGGAAAGCTGCCTTTATTTTCCTGTGGATGAGGGAGAGAAGCACTAGGAATTAATTCCAATTCAGTCCCTGAAGACAGATGCTCTGCCCCTGTGGTGCTCTTGGCAAGTTTATTTTCCTGCACTTCACCTGTCTGTGGTGTACTGTAGACTTTCATGTGTGTCACACTGAAGACAAGCATTTACTGTTGTGTGATAAACAGTATTGTGGACATAAAGCTATAGTTACATTTGCATCATATATTAGGAAGAATCAAACACAGAGACTCTTAATATTCATTGATGTGAAAAGTTTTAGTTCCATTCTTAGATTTTCTGAATATGCAAAGTCCAGTTCTCAAAGTGATATATGACAATATTCACTTGAGTTGAAATTTACTTTTTCATTTAAAGAGGAGTCGCACCATTTTTCATGACTTTTTTCAAAATAGCAGTACATAATGATTTTGCTCTTTTTCTTTTCTGTGCTGCCGCTGCTAGAATGAGTATAGCAGCGGAGGTGTGTGCCTTAATGAAAGTTGCTGTTATGATTGTTACTAGCACTGTGGTGTTATTCGTAGTGCAGCAGAGGTCACTGTTACTGGATTGTAAGACGCGGTTTTACTCTTGAATATTTTTCTTTTGTTAACTCATAGGTACTGAGACAAAAACACAGCCTAGGGTAATAAAAATTATGCACAATAAATGCACTTCATAAAATAGAACAAGATCAGGCAATACAAAAAAAGAAAAAAAACATATAGCTGCACTCATTCATGCTGATATTTACTATAGTCTTAGTTTAGTTTGTCAGTTTGGTAATGAAAACAGCTTCTTTCAAGTCGTATCAAAACTTATTAATGAATTTAACTTCATGAGTACAAAGGCTTTGAGATACAGCTGTAGAAAAAAAAGCTTGATATTGAACAACTACTTATCTTTGATGTGGCAGCTCTGGTGTCTGCTTTGTGTATAGCCTAGGGAAGAAAAGGATCTCTAATGGAGTGGCACATTACTCTATAAATCATAATGTACCACAACATGTAGGTCTGTGGCATAGAAAGATAGTGCCCTGTCTGTGACCCTGACAAAAGATAGACCCCTGTCTGTGATCCTGACAAAACTGAGTTTGATTAGTGGCTCAGATACTGGAATGTATTGGAGGGATGCAGCTTTTTCTATCATGCCCACCTTGGAAGAGAGATTTGGTAGCTCTCCACATCTTGGTTATGCCACTCCTGAGGTAGATGAAGGCTCGTCTCCATCAGCTAAGTCATGGCTCTGGAGTGCCATGGACATAGCTTCCCAGACTACATTCTTAGTAGCTCTTTCATGCTGTGGGTGTGAGCTCCCATGCTCCCCCCTCAAAGTTGCCTCCTTTATGACTGTACCATGGACCTCTACTGCCCAGTGTGGGGTCTGACCTTGGAGAGGAGTGATTGTAGAACAGCACTCTTCACCTACTGGGAATGAACTGGTGGCTGTGGAATCAGCTTGATGATATATAAATAATATGGTCCCCCAATAAAAATAAAAGCCATCCAGTTCCATTTCCCAGATAATAACAGTACCAGGCTAGCATTGTTAACAGTTAGCAAGAGTCATCTGGTTCAAATCTCAGCTGGGGTGCCTTCTTTGTGGAGTCCTTGTGTTCACATTGGGTTTCCTCTGGATGCTGTGGTTTCTTTCCACATTCCAAAGGCATGTAGTAGGTGGATTGGACACACTAAACTGGCCATAGGTGTGAGTGTTCAAGAATGTATGAAGAACAACTGTAGCAGGGCTAGCCACCTGTCAGTGTTGAGCAATGGCTCTAGATTATTGTAACTGTTGAAGTAACACCTCGTCACTGACCCCTCAGCCTCACCCCATGTGAAAAAATTAGATGGATGGATGAACAGCATCAGGCTAATTCTGTTGTGACAAATAATTTGTCACCTTGGACTAGAATTAGCCTGGTACTGTTGTTACTAGCATTATCAGATGCCTTCTGATGGCAAGGGGTTATGTGTCCTGCCAGAGTCAACCACAACAAAGCAAACAACATAAGAATCAACATAATCGGCTAGAAAGTCATTGCAGGCATCAGCCAGTAGTGTGTATGTTTACAGCTTGATTATCTGAGGTCTGAGCTCTGACCAAAAACCTAAGAAGAAATCCAAGCTAGTTACACACACGGCTCTTTGTCACAAGTCTCCAAATGGAAAAAAAACTAAGGGCAGGCCATGCTTGATTGAAACTTGACAGAATGTAACAGTGGGCTTAATAGATTAACATGTGGAGCAGACATGCTGGATGCCTGGCTGTGATATAGCTACTGGGCCTGTTTTCTCATTCCTAACTTGCTATGATAAGTTACTACTATGTTCCTGTCTCCACTAGTTCTTGAAACTATTAGTTATAATGTTGACATTTTACATTATTTTGTTTTCAGTGACATTTTGTAGGATATATGTTGAAAATGGGAATTAAGCATATAATTTTGTACATTGGATTTTCTGGTAAGTACAGACAAACTCTCTGGCTATGCTAATGCAAAGGATTAAGGCTAAAAGCTGTTAATGAGCTGCTTGCAGAGGTTTAGGGTTTTCGTTCTCTCACACTCTTTTTTTCCTACGTTGTGAACAAATTACTTAACCACACCGTGTGCCAGGTCTGAATGTTAAAATGGTTCATGTAGGTTTGAGCTGTACCCTGATTAACAACTAATTGTATAATAGTCTGACAGTAAACAAGTGACTGATGGAAATCAAACTGTTCAGTACAGGAAGCACATTATAAATTCATGCCTTTAATTTAATCATTTTTGCTGTGACTTTGCTTTAACAAGACTTATACTGACTAATTTGGTAGTAGTAATTGGTAATACAACACCACACGTAATAACACTGCACCAGTAAGGAGGGACTTGGTACCATTAATTAAATGTGTGCACAATATGCTGCAATGCATACGATACTTGCAACAAAAATTTGTGATTTGCTAATTATACCTTGGAACATATCACTTTCATAATCTAGACAGACCCGGATGGTGTGAGGATTACAGCAGAATAAATGCGGCTGCAGTTCCCTAATACACAACTCACACACTATCAAGGGACCTCAGCTCATCTTGTGATTTCTCTTAAAGGTAAGCAGAATATACAGCAGACATACTGAGCCTTCATAAAGTCACCACGTTCCTGGTTCATTGAACTCGTAATCACAGTCAGTAGTTCTGGTTATTGCTGCTTTTTTCACTTTAAAGTGGAATTGTAGAGTAATGTATCCCCATGGCACTTTTTATCCAGAAGGCTACCCATGCCTTCACATATTACTTGTATCTTATTTTCATGTTCATGGTGTTCAGATCATGGCCAGAATTAATAGTAATCCTTAACCGTTCTAGTTCTTCCTATATCGTTATACATTTTCACTTTCTTCCATTGCCTTTTCTTTTTCTCCTACCTCACTACTTTTATGTCCTACACCATGTTCAAACCCATTCGTCACCCACCCTGTATGATAAATAATGACTTGCCTCTTACCTCTGTGTGCCCCAGATTAATCTAATAAACACTGCTGTAGGTTGTCTACATGGGTTATAATTTATTATGATAAACCCTTTAAAAATTATGTGCTAAATAAACAGTTCTTCTGCATGACATGGGTTCCTATAATTATGTAACACTTGAAGAACATATTTTCTGTATTAAATGTTGGCAATGCATTAATATAGCTGTATTTTATTTTACATTTATGTTGTTTTACATTTGTTTATTGGGATAGTCTGACTGGACAATATGTCCTTTTTCAGCAGAGGCCCGGGGAGAAAAGCTCCACACAGAGAAATACAAAGGAAAAAGTATAATTAAGAATATACTTAACTGAAAAAAGAGATTACAAATAGTAGCCTAAGGGAGGCAGTAAAAGTAAACAAAATATACAACTGGACATAGTGTATAGGTTTACAGAAATTGATAGCAGCAAATATGTACAAATAAAGATACAACTGGAATAAAATGTACTTATCATACAAGGTGACAGAAAATGACGAGTTATATTTACACAATTTTTGTTAGCAGAGTTCCCACTTGAGTGGGTACCTATAAGTTAATAATAATAACACACAAATCAACAGCGAGTCAAGGGTAGAAATGTTAGTATGAAAGAAAGGTTATCTAAAACGAGTGAAAAGTCTTAATCTGAGGCAGAGCAAGGGCAGAGCCATTTACTGGTAAGGTGAGTTTTTAGCATTTGTTTAAATTTAATTAAAGTAGTGCTAGATGCAATGTTGATAGGTAGAAAATTCCAACTCTTGGCAATGCAATGCGAGTAGATGGATTCTCCAGCACAATTATGTGCTGTTGAGATCTGTAAGAGGGGTTTATTGTTAGAGTGCAAAATTCTGTTACAGGAATGGACTTTTTTCTGGATGGTAAAAGATTTTATAAGCCATGGTAAGCTGGGACAGGTCAGGTGTAAGAGTTGGGGAAGCCCTAACCAATTTAATTGTTTTAGGGCAGAGCGATGGTGAGATCTGCATGTAGTGTTTGCTGCATACTTCGCTATTTTGTTGTAACAGGATTCTAGTTTTTCCAATTCAGTTTTCATGAGGTTTATAAGTATGGGTGTTGCATAAAGAAAAGTTGAGGTCAAATGAGTTTGGACAATAGATATTCTTGTTTTGTTATTGTGAGATACTGCTTGTTCCTATATAGTGTACCTAGTTTTTGTTGTGGACTTTCTTAATTGATTGAGATATGTGGATATCAATCTCATATTGGTATCTATTTCCACACCCAATAATTTGGTGTGTGGAGAATGAATGAAAATACTGTTGTTTGCAGAGGCAATGTAGAAAGTAGCTGTGGGTATAGTAGCTTTATTTGGATGGAATAGCATGAGGTTTGTCTTATCGGGGTTTAAAATTAAGCGGGAGTTTATTGGCCAGGATTCTATTTTGAGAAAGGATGATTGGGTGAGTGTTTGTAGCTCTTGCAGGGTATTGGAAGCACATATTACTGTGGAATCATCAGCATATTGGATAAATTTGGCAGAAGGGTCTGTGGTGTAAAGGTTGTTTGTAAATAGAGAAGAGTAGGGGGCCAAGAATAGACTCTTGGGTAGGGGAGATAGACTTTGGTGCCAAGGTACTGCTTGCTATCTTCCAGCTAAGTAGCTCTGGAACCAGATAAGAGTAGAATGTGATAAGGCCAAGTCAGAGAAGGCATGTAGGAGTTTATTGTGATCCACCATGTCAAAAGCTTTTGATAAGTCTAAAAAGATGGAGGATACATGCTTACCATTATTCCTGTGGTTCTTAACTGTGTTTGTAAATGACATAACTGCAGCGGTGGTGCTGTGGTGTGAGCGGAAGCCATGTTGTGTTATGGTTAATTTGTTTGCAGCTAGATGAGTCATGATTTGCTTATGAACAGTTTTTTTCCAGTATTTTAGATAATGGGGATAGAATTGCAATGGGGTGGTAGATGGACAATTCAATAGAATTGCCACCTTTGCAGAGTGGAGTGATGTATGATGTTTTCCAGATGGTAGGAACATATTGTACTGATATAGATCTGTTTATTAGAACAGTGACTGGATATACAATTACTTCAGCAGGCAGTTTTAAGAACTCAGGTAGTAAGTGGTCAGCAGCTAGAGAAGTGGGCTTTAGTTTCCTAAGATAATAGTGTTTATTGAGGCAGGTTCAAGGGAGAAATTGGAGTTGTTTTCTTGAGGTGTAAAGGTTTTTGAGGTGGCGCTAGGGGTTTGGCTGTTAAAAATATGTAGATTAGTTTCTGTGAAGTAAATGTTAAACTGTGTGGCTATACAGTCAGAGCTGTTTTGTGTAGTGGGAGAGGGTGTACCAGCTTTTCCAAGTCGGAGAATGTTAATTGCAGTCCAGAATTTTTGGGGGTTATTGTGGTGTTTAGTTTGTATTTCAGAGTAATAGTTTATTTTATCCTGTTTTGCTTTTTAGCTTTGTTTCTTAATTCACAGTTGAATTGCCTTGTAATCTGGGATTTTGTTTTTTACCAGCATGCCCATGCTTTATCTCTTGCTTTTAACAGTGACCTGGCTTCTTTGCTTAACTATGGGGCAAAGTCTGATTTAACTCTAATGGTCCTGGGTGGGGCTTCTTCATCTTGGATAGACAGGAAGGTGCTAGTGAAGTAATTAATGGCATCATCTAGGTGCAGTATTTTAAGAGGGGACCAGTTGCAGTGTTTAAGGATATAGAAGAAGTGGTCGAGGTTCATTTTTTTTGTTTATCTGCCGATATAATGTTAGTTTGGTGGGGTTAAGCTGTTGTCTTAATAGGTAGGTTGGGAGATGATAACTAAGACTGTCTGGGAGACAGCCCAAGTGAGGAGAGTGGTCTGGTCTGTTTGTGAGTATCCAGTCTAGAATGGAGTGCTTGTTTGAAGTTTTGTCTGTCTTGGTGGGAGTTTGAATGAGTTGGGTAAATCCATGAAGGTTTATATAGTTAGTGGGTGTTTGAGCATTGCAGCTTGTCCAGTCAGTGTTAAGATCTCCTAATATGATTGTTTCCTGGGGAAGTGTATTAGAGATGCAGTCCAGGATATTTTCAAAGTATTGATATTGTCTTCTGGGGGACTAGAGATGCCGGTTATGTTTATATGCTTTTTAGAATTTATGGTGAGTTTACAACATAGAGTTTTAGCTTTACCAAAGTTTTGGGTAGTAACTAGATCTATGTCTGTTAAAGAAAGATGACGTTTATAGAATATTGCTATGCCTCCACCTATTTTTGCCATTCTGTTCTGCTGAATAATGTCATATCCCGGAGGGAGAATTTCATTATTAGTGATATGGGGTTTCAGCCCGGTTTCTGTAATCACTAAGATATCAGGTGTATATAGAGAGATGTTAGCATGCAGGTCTTGGATTTTATTGGTGATACTTCTGATGTTCAGGTGTAGGAGAAATATGTCTCCTCTCTTTGGGGAATGGTTGTTGGTTGTGTATGGTTTGCTGTATGGTATGTGTTTAAGTTTAGATTTGTGGTGGGGTCTGGGTTTGGTTGTATGTCACCACTTAGTGTTAGTTTGTTTTCATAAGTTTGCTAAGCTCTTTGTGATAGCTAGTATGTGTTTATTAAATTTTAGAGATGGTTTTGTGATGTATTTACCAGTCTGCAATTTATGTTGCTGATATACATTATAATGATCGATGTTATTAGATCATTGCAGTTGCAAATTAATTTAAACCTAAATATTCATTCATTCTCTAGTTATCTGTTATAGTCACCTTTATGTCACCCTGCAATCATAGTCTGTGTTGAATAGTTTGCTAGCCTGTACAGTGTGTAGAATTATCCACAGCTGTTTCACAATATTGTATACGAAAATTCTTGCATTTTCCAAATTTTGTATTTTTCATTATAGTCTTTTCAACTCTTGCACCTCTTCTGTCTCTTTTCTGCCTATTTAATTAATATTTTTTATGTGCACTATGTACTATTGTAATTATTTAAGCATCTGTTATTAATACTATTTTACAAACGTTTGAAGAGCTTTTTTCCCTTGGCCTGCCATGAAAATTGCCCTTAAATCAGCTCGACATCCCATTTATCAAAGATAAATATGTTAAATACATAAACATAGTACTCTGAATAAGAAGAAAGTGTACTTTTTGTTTTCCTGCAATTAGATGGACCAGTCCCATATGACTGCCCCTTATTATACTTATTTGTGTGTATGCTGCTCTTCTCCCTGGTGTTTCTCTGACACTGAATAAACTGGGGTCCTGTTGTGGTCCAGTGGTGAAACCTGTCCTCATATGCCTGATGCAGCTGAGAATTAAAACAGAGAGCACCTATTTCTGAGAGAATGAAAGAAGTGCTTGTATGTACAATATATGACACCTTGGTAGATGTGAACATGAGATGCTAGGCACTCACTGTATGTTCAGTTGTAATCCTGCAGTGGGTGACAGTAAATAATGCACATCCCATGCTCCTTACTTTAAACAACAATGGCCAAATGTAATGGTGGGGAACCTTTTAATAAGTAGAAAGTGGCACCAGAGTTACAAAACATACACAGTATCCACCAAAAGGGCTTTGACTTCTTTCACCATAGACCCAAAATAACCTAGTAAATCGCAAATGTAAAATATGATTTGTCTTAAACTATGTAATCCAGTTCCAAAGGTGTATACAATGTGCACTGACTCTGAGGTCAAAACGCTTGTATTCAGAACAGCAACTACAAAAAAACACATTCCAAGGTCGCCACAAGATGAATTGATTTATCGTTTTCATCTCAAACTAGCAACAGAATTCTTCAATATTAAAGCCTTGCAATAAAACCTTTTTTTTTTAAATCACATAATACACACTAACCAATTACAAAATTATTTTGAAGAAAAATACATACTTCTCTAAGTCATTTTAAAAAGACCCTTTATACTGATGGTGTCATTTTTAGGGTTGTTGCTAACATTTAAATGCATTTCCCATTCCATGTCTATTAAGCTAGAAGAGATTCCAAGTACCCTCACTAAATAAATTCATCTTGTGGCAGCTTTGGTGTGCCATTTTTTTTTGTGGCTTCAGCTTTACTACCCAGTACATGTATGAAGCAGTTTGTTGGTTGTGGATTTATTCAGATTGGTAGTTAATTGTTTGCCCATCCTTCCAGTTAATCTGATATCATTTTTATATGATATCAATGTTACTTTGCTCCCAGTTAGTCTAATTTAAAAGCTGAACTTAAACATTATCATCTCCTTGGTAGTGAATTATTCTACAGAAAACAACATGTCTGCTCTTCTGTGCTAAATGGTGGTGTGAATCCCTACAAGCTTCATGTAATAAACTTATTAGGTAACATCCATTGCAGTTCATGTGGGCTTAACCAAGTTTGAAACCTAAATACCCCTAGGCCTACCAAGATTGTTACTAGGTGCAAAGCTGGTATGAAATTTCAAACTTATTACCTTTTGAAATCATACTGCATACATAGCATTTCAATGTTCTGCCTTTTCCCACTAAGTGTTTTATAACCTGATAGTCTTGTAACGAAACAATAATTCTGTACCACAATGTGCTTTTGTTGCTTTACTATCATACATAAGATTGTACCACTGCTGTTTTTATATTGCTTAAATATTACTCACTTATGTGTTTAATGTATATATATATATATATATATATATATATATATATATATATATATATATATATATATATATATATATATTGTGTGTGTGTGTGCATCCTCCATGTCACCATGTAGATCAGTTTAGCATTTGCTCAACAGCTATACCTGTTGACCACATTTGATTGAGAAAACAGCTGATTGAAGACACTGGTGAGCGATTGCTGTATACTGGGGAAGGGAAATTTACCCTTTCCTGGTACTGTGTAAACTCAGAGCTGAGGTAGATAATTAGAAGGACATGTGGGAGAGGGGGTTGTAGTGGGATTAGCCACCTGCAAAAAAGTATTTTCCTTGCTCCAAAAGTATGTCTTGGAGCATACAGGTTTTACTGTTGTTATTTTGGTTTTGATCATTTAGTGTCAATAATTGGAGCTTTGATGATTTGCAAAGTCAGTTATCTTACATATACCCATATATATGATTCAAATCTGGCTAGAACAATACTAAGCAATGTCTTCAGTGAGACAGATGGTGAAGAAGACAGAGATGACAAAAAAAGAGTCCAACTGGACATTTCTAGATTTGGATAGGGCATATCACAACATCTCAAGAAAGCTGATTTAGGCTGTTCTGTGGTATTCAAAGTCCCAGAAACATTTTTTAAACAAGAAACATCTTTATTAAATTATCACATATGACATAGGCAATCATACATTTATATAAATGAAAACAAACCATATTGACATAATTTTAGTTGTAAACATTATACATCAGAAACCATGTTGACATAATTGTAGCTGCAAACATTATACATCACTTATAATCTATCCAGTCATTGTCCTTCAAACATTACATACCTCATTCAGATCCTGCCCTCTTTTAAACCTCATACCTCCTCTGCATGCATTGTTTCCACAGTTCCAGTTTTTCCTGTGTAAATTGGTCCTACCTTTTTCTAAAGATCACAATTCCAGTTGTTTTACCTCTGTTGCTATAGTCGCTACTTCTAGTAAAATTGGTTTAGAGTTTGATTTCCATTTTCTACTAATTGCTTTTTTGGCAGCCACCATAATTATACTCAGCAAGGCCTTACTATGTCTAGGCAATTCTGATTCTGTATCATAGTTCAAAAAAAGAATTTCCTTAGTTACACCAATTTGCTCACTCAGTATCTCTGACAGAGCAGTCTGAAGGGAATCCTTAATGTCTGCCAACTCATTACACTCCCAGAAAATTTGTTCCCTGTTATCTCTTTCTCCCCCATCATATATCTAATATCTGATCTCTAACTGCAGTAAAATTCTTTGGAGTCTACTTGGAGTACAAAAATACCTATGTAAACACTTCCAAGCAAAGATCCATATTTGGGAGACATACATATATCCCACATTGTTTCTTTGAGAATTGCTTATCTAATCTCTCCTCCCAATCCTTTCTAACTTCCTGTGGTTGATTCTTGTAGTTATCATGCAATATTGTGTATGCTCTACTAATAATTCCTTTTTTAACAGCAGGTGCTATTCTAGATTCTGCTAAAAACTCTACCAGTGCTGGTCTTTCACTTAGGATCCTCCTATTCCCTTCTCTTTGCCTATAGTATGACATTAGTCCTTGATAGGGAGGGCAGTCTCTATCCTGCAGTCCAAATACATTTTTGACATCTTCACATTGTTTCATCTTTCCCTCCCTAATTATTTGCTCCCAATACCTTGGTTCATTTACTAGTTTTCTCCTAAAATTTCAGCCCCCTCTTGCCTATTGTCTGTATCCCTAATTAGAATCCTCTCTATTGGCAGAATCTCCTTTCTGTCTCCCTGTGTCAGCTTAGTTCTTAGAATACTTTCTGCTACTTTATACATATAATATTCTGCATGGTTATTGTTATTCTCCTTAAGGATCTGCATCCAAAATCCCCATCTCTCCTTGTTTCTTGAGCTTCCCTCCCTGTTTCATCATCATCCATTTACACTTTGAATTATAGGTTTCTGCTTGTACTATGAATTGGAGCCTTAACTGTGTAGCTCTGAAATACCCCTTCAAATCAGGTAATCCCAAACTACCTTGTTCAAATGGAAGAATCAGCTTATCCCACTTGAATCAGTTTTTGTATTATCTTTTGTTTATTCTCTTCCCACATATCCTTACCTGCCACACCAGAATCCATTTTAATCCATACTCCTAAGAACTTCATTTTATCATGTCACCATAAATATGGATATTGCTGAACGAGTTTGTGTGTGGGTACATGATTTACAGCTATTACCTTTGTTTTAACTTCATTAATTTTGTATCCTGAAAAAATATAAAACTGCCTCAAAATGTTCAACAACTCTGAAATGTCCTTTTCTGGTTTTATCAGGTATAAAATAATGTCATCCACAAATAGAGCCACATTTTCTTGACTAGCATACCAATTATATCCTTGAATTTCTGAGTCACATATTTTCTTTGCCAATGGTTTTAAATACAGTGCAAATAACAAAGGGTAATGAGGACACCCCTGCTTGGTTCCTCTGCTCAATCAGAAATTATCACGAGGAGCCCACCAACTTTAATTTTCACCTCTGATCCCTCATATATCCTCCTAATCAACTCTATAATTTTATCAGGGAATGCAAATGCTTCTAATGCCCAGCTTACTCTGTCAAATGATTTCTCTGCATCAAGACCCAAATCTAGCTTTCCAACTTCCACAGGAATATCTTCTATTCCTGGGGACTTTCCTGTTGATTGGTTATACATCACCATTTTTATTTCATCTCCTTCTCTAAGTATTTATTAGTAACTAAGCCTCATCTACCTCTATCCTTAGCATAACTAATTCTTCCATAAACATTTCCATTTGTAACTCTTCTTGATCTCCATATTTCTCTGCTTTATATAGACTTTCATAAAATTTCCAAAATATTTCTAGTACCTCTTCTAGACCTCTTGTTATCGTCCTTGTTATAAATTCCCTAGGCTTGGTGACCACCCTCTCTACTTTCTGTTGCCTTAGTCATTGTGCTAAAAGCTTTTGTGCTTTGTCATTCTTATCAAAAAAACAGTTGTTTAACAGCAATCTTTTTAAACTCATGCATAATTTTGAGATAATCCTTTATTTTCTGCTTTGCACTCTGCAATTGCACCTCTTTTGAGATTTCCCCTATTCTGCAATACTTTAACATTTGTCAGTTCCTCTGAATAATTCTTGTTGCTTCTTAACCATATCTCTCTTTCTTTTATTCCCACTGTATTGTTAAACTCCACTTAAATTTTATTCCACTCCCTAGCTATATTTTCAGTAGAAATTTTTATCTTCTGTAATAACTTCTGAATATTTTCTCCTACCTATTCCTCAGATTCCTCTCTTTTCAACAGATAGGTGGGAACATGCCAGTGTCTCATTTTTATTTCATTACTCTGTGTTTTTATTTTAGTTATAATTGGTACATGATCTGAAATTGTTACTGGACTTTCAATTAAATACACATGCTCCTGTGAAATGTAAGTTCTGTCCAGTCTAGCCCAGTTTTGTATCTTGGGGAATAATATGTAAATTCACTCAAAACTCCTACTACTGAATTAACATCTTCCATGCCAAATATTTTGATAAAGTTTTTCAAAATCTACCCTCCCTTGTTATATTTCCCTTCTGGGCCCCCCTGACACATCTTCCCTGCTGCAAACCAAATTCCAGTCCCCACGTATAAGTAATATTCCATGCTGAAAACTAATTATTTCTCCCAGAATTTTCTTAAGCTCCATTATAGCAGTTTTTGGTGGAATATAAACACATGCCAGTGTAATCCTCCTCCCTTGCCAGTTGGCTCTTGGCACTTACAAATCTGGCATTATTATCTTTTTATCCTCTTCTGTCATTATTGGCGCTCCACTTGCAATTAATATAAGTACTCCTGTTTTTCTTTGTCCCATGTATTCTGCTGAATAACCGTCCTGAAAACCTTTCTTTATCAAATTCACATGTTCATTTCTTTCCAAATGTGTCTCCTGTAGCATAACTATTTGCACTGTACATTTTTTAATATACTTCACTACTCTTTATTTTTTGTATATATCTGTGAGACTATTAACATTTAAATATAATATTGAAAGGTGCATTATGCTAAAAAGTAATTATTCCCAACTTTTATTTGTAACAGTTTTTTTTCAAGTATCTATTTCCAGCTTTTGTGTTGCATACACACACAAAGCCCCAGAAACATTGGTAGAATTAGTGCAGGCTATATACAAGGACCCAATAACTCAAGTACAAATAGTGTTCGGTCTCGCAGAGGAATTTCCAGTGGGAGTGAGTGTGCATCAGCGTTCAGCTCTGAGTCTGCTGTTGTTCATACAAGTGATGGACTGCATTTGCAAAGTGGTCGGAGGAGATAGATCAACAAAGCTACTCTATGCAGATGATGTGGCATTGCACAGGAGCTTCAGCAAATGATACGGGAATGGAATGTGAAACTGAAGGCAGATGCAATGCAAATAAGTACAGACAAGACAATTGTCATGGCAGCAAATGGGGGAATCAGAAGAAGCTTAAAATTGAGATAGAAGAAAAATAGTGGAGCAGCTTAACATCTTCAAGTAGCTGAGAGGTGTGGCTGAGGGGAAGGGAAGGCTGAATGGGAAGGTCAAAGGTAGAATCAGATGGGCTGCAACCTAAATGGCACAGAGTGTCAGGCACAGTGTATGACAGAAGAATGCCAAGAAGCTGAAATGTAAGGTGTATAAGACAATGGTGCAACCAGTACTACTGTATGATACAGAAACCTGGGCAGTAAAGACAGGCTAGCTGAGCAGTTAAAGAAGTTGTGATAGAGATGAAGTGCCTGAGACAGGTGGTAGGATGCACACTGTGGGACAGATGAAGAAAGAATCGCACCAAAGCAGAAGCCAAAGTAGTGCGAATTAAATAGGAGGTCAAAAAGAACAGATTGCAGTAGTTTGGGCACATGGCAGGAAAGCAAAAGATGATTTGGTTGGGAAGACATGGGAGAGACAGGTAGAAGGCAAGAGGAAAGAAGGACACCAGCAAAGAGATGGATAGATTGTATGAGAGAAGACCTGCAAGAGGCAGGCATGATTGTTAAAGAAGGTAGGATAGTGTTGTTGAATTTAGAGTGATGGTAGCAGGACGTTGACACCTACTACGCATGTGCTGGCAAACAATCTCAGTGCAAGGAAATGTACAACAAAGCATAAAAAAATCATTTTTGCAGGGGGCAAGTCCTCCTGCACCCCACACCTTCTGCTAATTATACAAGCTAGCTCAGAGATTGCACAAAATCAGGGGAAGGGAATATTTTCCAAGCCGAGAACTGTGCAGTTTCACACACCTGCCAACCGTGTGCTTACTTGACCAAAATGAGGTTGACTAAAGACCAAGCACTCTGTCGACCAAAATGAGTGCGCACACACACACACACACACACATTATATATATATATATATATATATATATATATATATGTGTGTATCTATATATCTACACACACACACACACACACACACACACACACACACACACACACACACACACACACACACACACACACACACACACACACACACACATTGCAGAGATCCAAAAAAAAAGTACAGCAAAAAAAAAATAAATAAATAAAAAACATGAATACTAGCTTACAGGAACAGACTACACTTTTAATATGAGTGCTTTCATCAACATGAAACCATCTGACTTCTTCAGATTAACTGAACATAAAACATCACTTCCTTTTATACAAAAAACATCACTTCCTTTTATACAAAATCAGTCACATGATCCCTGAATAATGCATTTCTTAAAAGCTTTACATTCAAATGAAATAAAATAAAATCCACACCACCACAGTACCTTCTTCAATACAATCAGGAATGTTTGTGCAACATAGAATGAATAAAATAAATGAAGTGCAATATGCAAGTTTGGCCATAGCCTGTTCATTTGGTTTCACTTCATAATCTCGAATTACTGAAATCCTGAATTTCAGTAACCCGAGACTATAAAGTCGAACCATTCACAATACCAAAATCCACAATCCCGAATCACACAATCACAAACATACATACACCACATAACACACACACCATTCCACCCACAGCACACAAACCACAAAGCCTTACACTACATATAAGCAGAGGGCAAGTCCCCATGCAACCCCCATGTGGGAGGCAAACCCCCCACAACCCCCTACTTATATATACCAACTTCGAGGTCGCACATAACATAAAAAAAAAAAAAAACTCACACCACACCATCCTCCACTCACTCGCACACAAGTACACATCACACATACACAGACACCAACAAATCCAACACTCACACTCACACCTCCCTACCCTTACCCACACATACAATGTACAAAAACACTCAAACACTCACTCATCTGCAATCTCAGGCACCATAACAGTACACGCGATGTACCAGAAATGTATAAGCACGGATTCGAGATATTCGAATTTGTTCTTGTGCACTTTCGGCATTCTGGTTTTCGCCTTCATGGTCTCAGGTTACTGAAATTCAGGATTTCAGTAATCTGAGATTATGAAGTGTAACCATTCATTTTCACAAGCCCTGTTAAGTACCACTTATTTGAGAATGTCTTCAAATATGAAAATCTGCCTTTAATTTTAGTAAGCTAGAAATGGAGGCCATATCATTGAGTCCAGGTAGGTGTGTGGCATTACATCTCAATTGCCACACTAGCTCTTTGTATTCAAGGAACAATGGGGGGATGGAACAATGGGGTGGGTGGGGTGGGTCTTGTTCCAATGCACTGAATTTAAAGTGGTGGTTGGGAAATTCATGGATATGTTTTGTTAAGGCATTATTTATGTTGCCTTTTCGTATGTCATATAGGTGTTGGTAAATGTGATGTCAAAGATTTATTTACAGTAACCCCCCCATGAACAAGGCACCACAATGTTTTATGATTTTTTTATGTACCAATACTAAGCTCAGTCATTCAAGAATTTTGATGTTCAGGACTCTGATAGAAATTATTTTGAAAAATAATTTCATTATTTTTGCAAATCAGTTGTTTAGGCAGAAAATGGTTGTAGCAATGGGGGCGGCTTGTGTCCCCCTGTTTGCCAATATTGTGTTGGCTCAATGGGAGACTACTATTGTCTTTTAATCAGAACTGTTTAAATACTGTAGGTTCTATGGGCGCTTCCTGGATGATATATTAATATTTTGGGAAGGCTCTGAGGAACAGTTTGGTGAATTCTTCACTTCTTTAAACATAAGTACACAGTTCCTACAATTTACCATGACTACTAGAAGTCACATGATCAACTTTTTGGACATTACCATTTGCAAGGATAGAGAGAGCGAGACTTTTTCCTTGGGGTTATACAAAAAGCCAACCTATTCTAATGCTCTATTGCATTTTGACAGCTGCCGTCCTAGGCATCAAAAAAGATCTCTAGTCAAGGGGCAGGCTGCCAGATTAGCTAGAATGGTCAGTGATGACAGGGTGTTCCTAAATGAGATGGAAATCTTAAAAAGTATGTTATTAAACAGAGGATACCCTAGTCATTTTATAGAACCTGTACTAGATGAAGTCATGATAGAGACAAAGCAGGCATTTCTATCCCCTATTGAGTGCAGCACTTGTGGCAATGAGAACGGCAGCAGGGATAAGTGAAAACACTGGGAATGTGGGTAAACCCCTTACTAATGTCATGATATTATCATGTAACCACTGTTTTGAAAGCATTAGAGAGGTGGTTGTGAACAACTGGATAATTTTCAGTAGTGATGAAGAAAATCTTAAAAAAGAAGGGGAGAAACCTTTGATAATATACAAAAAAAATCTGAGCATAAAAAACCTGTTGGAAAGATAGGGTGTTAAAACAAAAGGGCACATGAAAAAATGTGGCCATTGTGCCTAATGTCCTTATATTTTGGAAAACAACACTGTTTACATCAAAGGGTATGGTAAAGTGACATTACAACAGCGTCTTAACTGTTTAAGCAAGAGCTTGGTTTGTGTTGCTATTTGCCAACAATGCAACAATTTTTATATAGGGAAGACCATTAACTCCTTTAATAAATGCATTTACCAACACCTATATGACATACTAAAAGGCAACATGAATAATGCCTTAACAAAACATATCCATGAATTTCCCAACCACCACTTTAAATTCAGTGCATTGACCCACTCCCATTTGTTTCTTGAATACAAGAAGCTAGTGTGGCAACTGAGATGTGATGCCTCAATGATATGGCCTCCAGTTCTAGCTGACTAAAATTAAAGGCAGATTTTCATATTTGAAGACATTCTCAAATAAGTGGCATTTAACAGGGCTTGTGTAAATGAACAGGGTATGGCCAAACTTGCATATTGCACTTTATTTATTTTATTTATTCTATGTTGCACAAACATTCCTGATTGTATTGAAGAAGGTACTGTGGTGTTGTGGTGGATTTTATTTTATTTCATTTGAATGTAAAACTTTTAAGAAATGCATTATTCAGGGATCATGTGACTGATTTTGTATAAAAGGAAGTGATGTTTTGTATAAAAGGAAGTGATGTTTTATGTTTATTTAATCTGAAGAAGTCAGATGGTTTTACGCCAAGAAAAGCGTTCATATTAAAGTGTAGTCTGTTCCTGTGAGCTGGTCTTCGTGTTTTTATTTTTTATAAGTTTTATTCGTGTTTTGTGCAAAAATAAAATAATAAAAATAAAAAATCCAGTGGCCAAGGACTATAAATACAGTATCAAAGTTTATTAAAACACTGTTCCAAAAAAGCCCAGACCAGTTTTGCTAAAGCGTCCTCAGTGAGTAAAATAAGAAATTTCGCTAACCAGGACCACATATAACTTTCCAATACTATTACCCGATAAAGAGGCCCCAACAGAAAAAAAAAATAACACTGACATCAGATAGTGAAACTTCCTGAAACCTTTAAAGGATAAATATGACCACAAAAATGCAAATAAATATATGTACACAAGAAAATATATATACACAGCCTAATAAATGTACTCTGGTATGCAAACCAAAGCTCAAATGAACATCAGTGAAACAATATTGCAAAATGTCATTGTTACCTAATGCTTAATCCATGCTATGTCCAGTACGTTGCATTTTAAGTAGGATGTAAACAAACAGTACCCCTGAAAACAAAAGACATCATCTTGGGCTGTATTATAATAAAACATCATAGCGATTGTTTCATGTTTTTCTTAGTTTTTTTTTTTTTGTAAGCTATTGTTTCATGTTTTTCTTAGTTTTTTTTTTGTAAGCTATTGTTTCATGTTTTTCTTGTGCCATTTGTTCCCTTTTCCCATCTCTTATGTCAGTGTATTTTTTTCTCGAATTTCACTACTGGTTTATCGACTATTATGCCTTGATTACTGTTTTCTTTTATCTGCTTTCATATTTTATGATTATGAATGTCATTTCACATTTCTGCTTTTAAACACTCCCAAGTAATGGTCAGGGAACTTACTGACCATGCCATTTAATGCATGGATTCAGGGAAATGATCAGCCTCATATCCATTTCACTGTTGGACACTACTAGTTCAGGTATCACAGAAGTTACTATCAACGACAAATCTAAGCCATGTAACCATATGCCGCTCAGCAGTAGTTTCTGTTATATTTCCTCATTGACTGCTCCTATTTCTAATGCTCCTCCCTTTCATTATACTGTCAAGTTTTACTGTGCTATTTATTAAAAAAAATATTTATTTACTTTGTTATTGCACTTCTTTAAAGTTTAAAGTAGCATTTTGAAACTTCTATAAGGGCTGCTGTTTTGCACTCAAATACATTTGTATCTGATTTTCATAGTTGGCATTAGGGATCTGTTTGTGGTTCCTTAACACTTGGGTTCAAAACCAGTCACTTTACGTTAAGAGGGTCAAAGTCTGAACTCTTGTGGTAGGAGAGGGCTGATTTCACCTATTAGAGCTGGGAATTTTTGGTGGAAAGCTCATTGTAGGATTACATTATTGGCCTCAGGGGAAAATTAGTGTAAAAGTTGCTTTTTTTTCTGATCATATATAAGCCTCGCATTTGCACGAGTCTTGGGTCATTTATCCATATCTGCTCATTGCTTGGTGATGATTTTGCTAACGTCTGAAGCCATCCTTGGCAAGGCAGATGAAATTAAGTATGATTTTGCACTTGCATTGCTTATTTTAATTATACTGTGAAAGTTTACTGTTATTTATGGTTTTCTTTTTTTGCACTTTAAAGCTGCAGCTGCTGTTCTGCACTGAAATATATTGTATCTGGTGTTCCATAGTTAGTATTAGGCATCTTTTTGTGGTTCCTTAACACTTGGGCTCCATACCAGTAACATTTCACCTATTTGAGCTGGGAATTGCTGGTGGAAAGCTCATTGTGTGTTTAACTGATAGGCTTTAGGATATAGTTATTGTAAAGCATGCCTTTTTCTGATTGTATATAAGCCTTGTTTTTTTGTAAAGCTGCTTTTCTGTCAGTGGTGGTTACTGGTGCCTTGTGTATACCCAACCACGAGAAATTGAAATTTCCCTATAAAAAACATATTGAAACTACTTCAGTCTCCCATTACTCAAGTGGCAAATAGCATTTATGCATTTAGTTAAAATTATTTACGTTTAATAACCAAAAAAAATGCACATAAAAAAGTGCCACAATGTAAAGTAAAGACCAGAAACTCAAAAGATTCCACTGTGGATGGTTCCACTGGTGTTAATAACAGACAACAAATCCACTTAGAGGTAAATATAAGTGTCTGAAGTCAACAACATCTAATTATGGTTACTGTGCAAACCACGGTGATTCAGATTTTAACTATGATTCTGGTGAGTCTCAAAACAACTATAACATTAACAATAGTAATGATTGTGATGCTGCTGTTAGTGTACATGGATCAGTTCTGTCACTAACTTTTTTTGTTTTTTAAGTTTTTAATGTACTGTTTTGTGACTTTTAATCATTCAATAAATTTTGGGAGCAAAGGACTATTTGTTGCCTGTCTACTATTTAGATCTGCCTTTACCTTATTGTAGCATCCAAGACTATCGCTGCTCAGAGATCATTTTGTTTGGGCGCTGGGCAGCATTTCTGATTAAGTTTGTTGCAGATTACACCAAGTGAGCACCCTTACCAAACATCTACCACTCTTATCCCTTGCAAGTACACATTAGGACCTATAACCATGGCACTTTCCTGCTATTTCTGCATCCATCTTGGTGGACATGGGTATCCTGAGGCAGTGTAGCAATTGCATTATGTTACACTGACAACCACTTAATTCTCAAAGAGAGAATGTGAGAGATATAGTTACACATTGACACTAGAGGCTAGATTCTGACATACAGATGCAAAAAGTAACAAACATGTTTTCAGCGACTAACACACAGTTCACACACAGTACCCACAAAGGACCACACAGATGCACATATGCAGACGTGCTCATATATAACTTACCCAAAACTCAAAGGCCTCTCAGGCACAGCTTTCATACACACAAACAAGACAATTCCCATTACAACACGTAAAGTCACATCTCATTGTGTCTTAAGACGAACCACTCCATAACGCATTATTCTGGTCATAGGACACTCCATTGTGAGAAACACTGATGTCCCTCTTACCAGGCTGGATAAGCAGAAGGTTACAGTTAGTTGCCTGTCAGGGACCAGGATCTGCCAGACCATGCAACACTCAGGTTTCTAACCCCTAAGTACTAGTATGACTCAGTCATAGTCCATCTGGGTGTGAATGACATGAGATGTACCTCCTTGGACTAGATGAAGAGAGACCTGACTGAGCTCTCAGATTGTGTCACAGGCAGGTATGAGCCTAGCACTGTGCAGCATTCTACTGTCCCCAAATATGATGCCACAATACCAGCAGAAAATGATCGACTTTAACAATTGGCTTAGCTACTGATGTCATTCCAAAGGGGTCAGATACTTGACAGGCCATGCTGCTTAGTCACCTCTAGGCTTTTGGCCAGAACATTATGCAAAGCTATAATGACTTTTTTAGGCATTGCCAAACAGACAAACCTTCCAGCATAACAGAAGTTATTCAGGACAAGCTAAACTGTTACTGCTCAATGCTAGGAATCTCACCAAGAAACTGCACTCCCTAAAAACTATCCTCACTTGAAGAATGCTGATGTCTATGCAGTTCAAACCATATAACATCCTTGAGCTACTCCATGTCCAACTAACCATGCGAAAAATCTATTACCATATTCTTGCTAGCTACAGATCCCCCATCATGAACCAGTAATCCCATACATAATATATGAAGTTACTAGAATCAATCACCATCCAGCCAAATACCATACTAATGGGTGATTTTAACTGCCCTCCCCATTAATTGGGAGACATACACAACCACTAAAATGCAGGCCCAAAGATTTCTTGACTTTCTAAATTCAAATGCCCTGGAGTAGCTAGTCTGCACTCTCAGTAGAGGAATAAATATCATAGATCTGGTACTTAAAAATATGGGAAAGTGCTACATCCCCTAGTGTGATTAACTCATGGTAAGATAAAATTACAAAGCAGTCTCTCTTGAAATAAAGGTACATATAGTCCCCCCAAGTAACCCCCAAAATCTTAAGAACTTTTCTAAGGTAAACTACCCCCTATTAAGGGACAAGATAGCTAGTTTCCAAGCACCACCAAATCCAGAAAACACATAATCCAATGCAGAGTTATACACAAAAGGCCTGCACTACCATATAAACAACTACATAGAAACAGCAGTACCAGACTGAAGTAAACCCAGGTCAAACCACAAAAACAAACCACGTTCGTGGACCCCTGGTATTAATAGGTTGCACAACAAAAGAAAGGAAATCCTGTCGAGAAGTAAGAGGGAATGTGCCCAGCAAAGCAAAAAGTCCCTTATTGGTCTAAACAAGCTAATCATGAAACTACTTAAGTTTCTGAAAGCAGACTTTGAGGTAAAAATAGTTTCCAGAGCTAAAAATAACCATAAGGCATTTTTCACGTATGTCTGCAGTTTTAAGGGCAACACCCAGCAATGTGCAGAATGAGTTGTAGATGGCATCACCTATACTCAGCCAGAACCAAGGGAGCCCGCAGGATTGTTTGCAGGGGGGTGCAAACCCAAGCCCCGCCCATGCAGCCCCACCCCCTCTGCTGCCCCTGCCCACTCAGCCCCACCCCCCCACAGCCATTCCAGTGTCCCATTACTTGGTTATTTTCTTCCCATTTGTCATAGACACTGTTCAAATCTTTCAGTGTGCATACTGTTTTATGCTTTACTTCTACAATGATATCTGGATTTCATTTACAACTTTTATTTCAAATTTTATAGCACAAACACTGATAGACATTTACTAAACCTAAACAAAGCAATAGTCTTACAATGAAAACAGAGTTAGCATTAAAACTTCTCTACCTTTGAACCCCACATTCACTGAAACAGCATCGAAATCCACATTCAACGAACATGCATCTGGCCAGTGGCAGGATAAGTTTACCTTTGGCCCGTTTCCAAATCATAGGCTCCTTGCACACATTTTTAGAACCATGCAAAAGTTCTTTGATTCACCTTCCTGACTGTATTAATTATACTATATAATAATTGAATTATATCCCTTGTATAATAGAGCACCACTTGTTAGAGTGTGTTTTAAATTTATAGTTCTGAGCATTTTTCCTTTAAGCAATGAAACAAATCATATGAACCAATAATGACAACCTGCCCAATTCAGAACATTTCAAGCATAAAGAGCCACTCAAACTTCTGTCATACAATCCACCAATATCAATCAATATGCAGAATATCTGCAGAAGTAAAAGTCATCTGAATAATTCCACATTAAAGAGATCTGAAACCAATGAAGAGTTGTTACTAGAAAAAACTTTATATTTCAGTGTTTCATTTACAAATTCAGTGCTGTTGCCCTTGAAGAATAAATTGCCTATGTTACATCAAAATAAATGGTAAGCTGGTATATTGCAATAGGGAATGGGTGGCAAGCTGAAAAACAGGTTCATAGTTATTAGGTGTCTCATCCAAAGGAGGAGATACTAAGGACTACAGTACCATATACCCCGTTAAAATACAAATGTACATGCTGTAGGAATGGAACCTACAGCCCTTTGCATCAAGATGCAAGCATGCTACCTGCTGTGCTAACACTGCTTTAAAATTCTATACCACAATAATGATACCATTTGCTAAACAAAACAGTTGTACATTTTAAACAGACTTAGCATGAGCAGCAGTAACCTTTGCTTCTCTTGAAGCTCACAATTCCTTGAAAATGCACTTGACAATAAATTCCACCTGCTAGATCTAACTAGGGCATTTCTCTCTCTCTCTCTGACACACACACACACACACACACACACACACACACACACACACACACACACACACACACACACACACACACACACACAGTTGCTAGAATAACAGGATTTGTGTTAAAATATATTTTCTGAAGGATATCAAATCTGAAACTCAAATGCATGTCATTTATTTAGTAACTTTAATCCTTGGCTCATCCCAGTGATTTGTCAAAAACAGAATTTTTATGAGGAACAGACCAAAAATATAATGCAAAAAAAAAACACTTTATTCAGCTGCTTATACACCATTTGTGTTTCCTCCTCCTACTCTATTACTTCATCTTTTTTCTTCTGCTGCTTGCTGCTACATGTTCTCTAAAGTGTTCAATTACATCTTTTCTGTTGCATTTATTACTGCATGTTTATAGCCTGTTGAAATTGTAAGTGTTATTCTAAGCCTCCTATTTTTGGTTTAAGCACTTGGGCTTTAGGCCTACCCCTTAGGTCTCCCTGGCCTTTCTCCCTCAGATTCTGACAAATATGGATGGACAGTTTCCTATGGTTTCTCCTGCTAGCCTGGTTGGTATGGGCATCATGAGAGAGTGTAACAACTGCCTCATGTATATGGACAACCATCTACTGCTACCACCCAAGGACACAATTTGTGAGAGATGTAATTACATTAAGAAGCTAGAGTGTATGTTCTCTCCTTCACATGCCAGTATATCTGGCACTGAGAAGGTTGTCAGTACAATCAGCACACCTCAAACACCAACTACAACTACACAACACACACCAACATATGCAAAGGACAAGGTTCTCAACATAAACAAACCCAAACAAAGGAGACGGAGGTAAAAACACACCAACTCCACAAACCTCTACACCAAATACCATGCATATCCCACACACCTGTGTCTCGCAACCACTAAGGCCTAACCATAAACCCAACATATTAGTTATTTGAGACTCCATTGAGAGACACAAAGATGTGCCTTTCACCAGGCTGGATAAGGAGAAAGTCACGGTTAGTTGTTTGTCAGGTGTCAGAATCTGCCATATCACACATGCACTCATGTCTCTCAACAACAAGTACTGTTATGACTCTATCATAGTCCATGTTGGTGTGAACGACTTGAGATGTACCATCCTAGACTATTTGAAAAAAGAGACATGACTGAGCTTGCTGAATATGTGTCCCAGACAGGTATGACCCTATCCTTAAGCAGCATTCTACCGTCACCCAGAATGATGCCTCGATACAAACAGAAAATTATTGATTTTAACAATTGGCTTAGTTTCTGGTGTCATTCCAGGGGGATCCAGTACCTGTCAGCCTGGGAATATATGATCGACAGACCACAGTGCTTTGCTAGAGATGGCCTGCATCTGTCCCACTTGGGTTTCAGGCTTCTGGCAAAGGCCCTTGTCTCCCCTATAGTGCTTTTTTAGGAAATGTCATGAGGTTGATGCTACCAACATAAAACATTTCAACAAAATGCAAATTAAAGGTCATGCTGCTAAACGCTAAGAGTCTAAACATGAAACTACACTTATTGCAAACATTCTTAACCCTAGAAGATGCTGACACTTGTGCAGTCACAGAAACCTGATTCAAAGCTGCAAAGAGCAAAAAAGCCTTACCTGGTTTCTCAACCTATCATACATTCAGACCCCAAACTGTGGGCAGCAAAGCCAAAGGAAGTGGAGTTTCTATATATTATATATATATATATATATATATATATATATATATATATATATATATATATATATATATATAAAGTATGACACACAGGAGACACTCCAGGTGCAGTTAACCATTGACAAGACCCCTATTCAAATCATAGCTAGCTACAAGCCCCCAAATTTGACTCAAGATGCCCACTCCACCTATCTACACCTCTTCAAATCTATCATGATTCAACCTTTTACCCTGATTTTAGGTGACTTTAACTATCCAACCATAGATTGGAAAAATTACTCATGCCAGAACACAAATGCCCAGAGATTCCTCAATTTTATCAATGCAAATGCTTTGGAACAGCTAGTCAATACCCCAACAAGAGGTGATAATATCTTGGACTTGGTATTAACCAACATGAGTAACCACTGCAGCACCCCCTACAGTATCATCCTCCCTGGCAAGATCCAACCATAAAGCAGTCACTTTCGAAGTCACCATCTCCCCTGACCCCCTCTAGCTAGGGTCAAACAAAAAAAACTTCTCCAAAGCTGATTACAATCTCCTGAGGAATGGTATAAACAGTTTCACAGCCTCCTTCCCCTCTGTAGGAACTGGCACCAATATCCAAAGCTATACCAAAGTACTATACGAGCATTTATATAGATGCATGGAATCAGGAATACCCAACAGGACAAAATAGTCCTCCGCAAGGAAGAGTAAACCTGTCTGGTGGACATCTGCAATAAAGTATATAACAAAAGGAAAATTGGAAGCAATCTCTCCTTAGCCTGAACAAGCAAATAAGAGCACTAGTGAAATCCTGTAAAGCCAACTTAGACTCTAAATTAACCACATCTACTAGAGACAGTCATAAGGCCTTCTTCACATATGTCCGCAATCTCAAAGGAAGCCCCCAGATATGTTCATAACTGGTGGTCAAGGACACCACATACACAAATGCTGTAGATATAGCCAACCTACTGGCTGACAGATTCAGCAAAAACTTCACCCCTCTGTTCCCCCATTAGTAAATCAGGACATCCTCAGTACCTGCCCCCTCCCCTTCTCTCTAGGGGAACAGGTCCTCACTGCCCTCTCAAAGGCAAAAAATACAGCCTCCATGGGACCTGAAAACATCCCTTGCTGCATCCTACATGAACTCAGGCATGAACTTGCAGCACCATTAGGCAGCCTATTCAACCAAATCCTGAGTACCGGCTTTGTCCCAGCCGAGTGGAGGACTGCCACTGTCATCCCTTTACACAAAGGTGGAGTGTCCACCAATCCGGGAAATTATAGCCCCAACAGCCTAACTAGCCTGAGCTGCAAGACCGTGGAATGGATTATCATGGACCTCATTAACAGGGACATTGCCAACCTCCAAACACTCGACCCCATACAGTTTGACATTGTCAAGGAGAGTTCATGTCTGTTAAATCTGGTTGACTTTGAGACAGTCACCAAAACATTGGACAAGAGGAAGATGGTGCACACCACCTACCTTGACCTGGCCAAAGCCTTTGACACTATTCCCCACTCGAGCATAGGGGAAGCCTCCTCAAGCAGTAGACCCAAAATGAGCAGCATACCCCAGGGGATTGGTCTTGGGGCCTCTGTTATTTGGGATATACTTCTCTGAGATGCAGGCCAAAACCAGTGGGCTGTGGCTGACCAAGTTTGCTGATAACTGCAAGCTGGGAGTGGTTATCAATTCCCCAAGTGATGTGGACATCCTCCAAGAGGGTCTCACCCAAACAAATGACTGGTGCCAGAAACATGGCCTCAGGCTGAATGCCAAAAAATGCATCATCATCCCCTTTGGGGAAAGTAACGTCACCACATATTATCACATTAATAACAACGTCCTAAGCATGCAATCAGTTGTGAGGGATTTGGGCACCCAGGTTGATAGCAACCTGACTTTTTGACCACCATGTTGCTTCTGTTGTATGGAAAGATTTCTACATGGCCCACCTCATAAGTAAGGGTATCTCATCCAGGGACAAGGAGGTCATAACATCCCTGTATTCTTTTCTTATAAGGCCAATTACTGAGTACAATGCCCCCTTCGGCATGTACTTTACAAAGCACATGCAGCAGCTGGAGAGACTACACAGAGGTTCCTCAACAGGAGAATCCAGGGCCTCAACACAGACAGGCTAAATGCCCTGTCCCTCTACTCAGTTTCATACAGACTCCTCAGATGTGACCCCTGTCTGGCATACAAAGCAATCTCAGACCCTGCCTTGATGGGACTGCTGCATATCCCCAAGTCAAACTCCACCCGAGTAACACACATGCGTGACCTCAACCTGGTCTGTGACATCAATAGGACTTGTTGGTGGGACAGATTTGTATCCCAGAGACTCCCCCATCTGTGGAATAGACACCCTCTCCACGTTAAGCAGAGTACCTCATTATCCCCTTATAAGTGCAGCCTGGATAACGAGATGGGAAACAGAAAATGCATCCCTGGGATTTTACCTGTGTCTCTGCTGGACAGGGGCTTTGGGTGCTGACTTGTCTAAACATGGGCTAAACTCTTGCCTGGGCTCATAAGGGCCTCAGGGCCAATAGCCTAGTAACTTCCTATGATCCTATAATATTATCCACCCAAGTGAGTGATGCCTGGCATACAACTGTGCAAGGACGCTGCCCTATCCCCATCTTGGTGTTTTCCATCCCTTATGTGTCTTTCTATATTCCTTTTAAATTTTCCAGCCTTGACCACTATCACTTGTCCATCCCCTGTACATCCCCTATATGTCTGTGCTTATCTGCTGTCCTCCCTACCTTTTGTTTTTTCCACTGCAAGTGTCTGTATTTCTGTCTAGATCTGTTTACATTGGTCTACCTGACCCTGCTGTCTGCTCTTCTTTCTCTGTTTCATCTGATACACTTATTTCCTATATATGAAAAAGGGCTCTTTCTAAGAATGAATGCATGAATACATGTGTACATATATAATTAATGAATCATCCTTCTTTCCCCAATCCCCTTTCATGCCTTATAGTAATCCTTGTGTCTGTCCCTGCTTTCTGTTCTCCCTTTTATTACTTTCCTATCTATCTCATTTCTTCTCCATTTATAAAAGATGAGTAATAAGTATTACGTATTTTTTATGGAACTCCAACTGGGTATGTATGTGTAATTCTTTGTGTTCAGTTGTCTGTCTCTCTGTTTGCCTGCTTATCTATCAATATATATATATATATATATATATATATATATATATATATATATATATATATATGTGTGTGTGTGTGTGTGTGTTTATCTATCTGTCTACCTATCTAATCTCCTAACAACACAACCTGAGAAGTGGTAGTGATGGACAAGTATATGGTACAGAGAGTAAATATTTTATTCTTATTCTATGCATATCATCAAAGTATTCATCGCTACTCCAAGAGTGTTTAACATAGTACCTAAGCCTCACTTAAGCAAACTGCAAAAATTAATACTAGATACATACAGTAAAATAAATACTAAGCAACCTCACCAGAACATTTAAACCCATGTAAATCATTACCTAAGAGATTGAGATCTAATAATCAACTAAACAGAAATTAGCAGTAATGTCAAACTGAACTTAAAAAGAAAACTAAGCTATCTGAATTAAAGTAATATACATACTTGATTAAACTAACTAGCAGATATTAACATAAACCTTATGACACATATTACAAAACTACTACAAAACTACCCATAATGTTGTATGAACAGCTTAGTAGGTAGCACATATGTGTTTGTTGCAGGAAAAATTAAAAAGCAGTGGATTCAAATTGTAACTAAATAAATGAATGAATAGAAGAATCATAAAGTAATCATAAAGTAATGTAGGTAGTAACAGAGTCTGGACTATATTTGCAGTACTGTTTCTGTTAGGTAGTGTTTTGAATTTTCAGGTTACTTAGCCAATATGGTTCTTGAAGGATAATTTATGATTTATAAATATCCCTTTAAGTTTGGCATGGGCAACTTGTTCAGTTGGTGTGATATTTTGTAAATTAATTGAGATTTCACCTAAGTGAAATATGAATGGCTTAGATTTATTTGCATTTAATAAAACATTGATTATTTAAGCCAGTGTTCTAGGCTTTGAAGTTTAGTTGTGTGAAATGTTGCAAATGACCAAAGGAGCTCCTACCTTTGTGGAATCCCTCTCTGCTCCTGAAACAGCTTGCTTGCTCCGATTTTAATGGCAACCCTCTTCCTGGACACAATATGGCATCTCTGCTGGCGCGCCCATCTAGAATTCAAATTTTACGCGCGAATGCGGAAGATAAAGATGTAAACCATCCGCATGTATGGAAAAGACGAAAACAGGTCGCAAGCACTTCCATTTGTACAACCAGATGCAAAGGGAGTTCTTAAAGAAGTTCGCCCTTAATTTTTTTTTTTAAATTAGAAGTAAATTAATCTCCTGGCCAGCCGATTCCAAGGTGGTGCAAGTGCACTTGCACCCCCTTGCACCTGCCTGTGGGCGCCCTTGGCCAGAACATATAGCAAATCTGCTGGCTGACAAATTCAGATCAAATTTCACCTCCCCATCACCCCCAGTTCTTCCCCAAGAAATATCCTCTACCACTCTACTGCCAAATACAATCAAAGAACAGCCTGCCATGCACTCTCTAAAGGCAAAACTATGGCTTCAATAGTGCCTGATGATGTACCAGGAAGCCACTTAAGCAGCTTAAATCAGGACTTATCAGGGACATTATCATCTCTGTTTAACCACAGCTTCTGGACTGGCTTTGTCCTGATAAAGTGGAGGCCAGCAACAGTCATCCTTCTGCATAAAGGGGGTACCATCTACTGACCTGGAAAATTATAGACTCAAAAATTTGACTAGTCTTATATGTAAGGCCATAGAAAGAATTCTCATGGACCCAATAATTAATGACATAGGAAACCTCCGAACACTGAACATGACCCAATTCAACTTTAAGGGCAGATCATACCTACTGAATCTGGTGGATTTCTTTGAGAAAGTCACTAAGGCCATGGATGAGGGTAAAACAGAACATACCGTCTACCTCAACTTGGCCAAGGCATTTGACATAATTCCCCACTCTGGAATTATAAATAAACTCACAAATGGGCGTACATCCCTATATCATCAGATGGCTAGCCACTTAGCTTACAGAAAAGACATGATTAAAGTGGGTCAGTCCAGATCCAGCAAGAGGCCAATTGCTAGTGATGTGCTACAGGGCTCGGTACTGGGACCACTCCTGTTTGGAATATACTTCTCTGAAGTCAAGGCTAATGTGGAAGGCATCTGGATAATAAAGTTTGCCGACGACTGCAAGTTGGGGATAATCATTGAATCTCTCAGTGATGTAGATATCCTTCAGGAGCATCTAGCTCAGACAAATGATTGGTGCCAGAGCCATGGCCTAAAACTAAATGCAAAAAAATGCATTATCATACCCTTTGGGAAGTCAAATACCTCTGAAAATTACAACTTCAATAGCACACCCCTAAGAATAGATTCAGAGGTGAGATCTAGGTACACAGATAGATAGTAGCTTGAACTTTGACCACCATGTGTCCACAGTGGTGAGGAAGTCCTTCTGTATGGCACAACATATAAGTAAAGGTATGGCATCCTGATCTAAGGAAATTATAGTCCCACTATAGCAGCTGGAGTGACCTCAGAGGTTCCTCAAAAATACAATATAGGGTATAAACAACATGTTCTATGCATATAGACTAAAATCCCTACCCCTTTACTCTCTCTCCTACTGACTCATGCCTTTCCTCCAAGGCAACTCACAAATCCAGCCCTGATGGAGCTGCTACACATCCACAATTCAAACAGCATGAGGGTTACCCAATCTAGGGATCAAAACCTAGTCACTGCCATTTCTTTGGAACAGGCTTCCTATACACATTAAGCCAGAGCCTTTCCTTAGTCCTCTTCAAATGCAGTTTGGATCAATGGATGGGGAGTCACAAACTCATACCAGGGGTAGTGCCTATTTCCCTTATGGACAAGGGCAGTCTATAAGATACTCAAGGCTTAGGCACAGATCTATTACATCCTCGTGCCCCTAGGGGGATATACATTTGGTACAATTGGGTTATATTGACTAGGCTTTAAGGCCTCTTAAGCCATTAGTCTAGCAATTGATATGAACCTATGAGCCTTGTGATTAAAGTTTAAAACTACTGCAGTTTTTATTTTTTTTGGGGGGGGGGTAACTCAGTCTATTTCAGGTATTCCTTTTCTCCTTGTCTTTCTTTTTATGCATATAATCCTTTATGTGGTGAATTAAATGCCACATACAGTGGCCCTTGTGGTCATACTGTGTAAACCTTGATGTATTTACTTATAGTATCACAAATTCTAATAGTTTTATTATTTTTACTACTATTCAGATAGCCTGGAATGCCTAAAGCCTAACACAGTCTTGTTTCTTTTTCCAGTTCTATTTTGAAAACACTACAACGGTGACTAAAACACACCTACATTACAGAATGAAATGGGGAATGTTGGATATATGGACCCTGCTGGCAATGCCCTAACCAAGCAATGTCAGTGACCCTGTTTAATGGATTCAGTGGAATGAAACAAGGATGTTCATACTTGTACACTAATAGAGAGACATATCTCAGGAAAAATGAAAGAATCCTTCAATGGTGCATCAATCATAAGTGAGACTCTCTAAATTTAAAATGTCTTGAAACAACGGGACTGTACTTGCATGTCTTTAATCAGGTGTCTTTAGTAAGAGTGACTCAGTACAGAGAAATATAAGGTATCTGTGAATTACACAAGTCCAAATTATTTTCAGGAGCTGAATTATGTGAAAAGAAGTCCTTCTAAAAACTATCACCATCATCTGAATGTCTGATTCCAGTCTGTATATCCATGGCATGGTAATTTTTTTACAGAGAAAGTTTCATGGTGGAATCTAATGTTTTAATGGAAGCCAGTGATGTATTAGAAATGTATATAATATTTGATGGGGTAATAGAGCATTCGTGCAAGGAAAACTTGGGTTAGTGGAAGAATGGAAACTGGTCCCTTTAACATGAATTATCTGCAGGCAAGATAATTGGTTTTAGGTGTTTACCTGCAGCTCCATAAGCTGGGCTAATAGCAGCGTGACCAAAGTAATTGGAATCAGGATGCACAGGAGTCAGGATTGTACTTTTGAAAGAGAGAATTTGGCTCTGAAAAAGATGTCTACATGGAGAGACCACAAAACCATTGGAGGTCTTGGTAATGGAGATGCTGATTATACAGTATAGAGGCTATTTGTAAATGATGTTCTTTTATTACTTGACCTGTATGTGAAAATACATTTGGAACAGTAAGCACCTATGCTAGTTTGAGTGTTTTTGATTCGCTGTAAGACTTTGACTGTATGCTTTGATTATACCTGTTATGTTACTGCATACAGTTTTCCTTACAGCAAAGTCAGCCTACCCTTTTCTCTTTAGACACTAAACTACCAATTAAGTGAAATCTGAGGGGTCTGAACCTAGTACAGTAAGTGCTGACAGCCTGTCATGAAGTAATTTTTTTTTTAATGTGGCTTATGAAAATAGAAAAATCATTATACAACTTTTAGTAATAGACAAAGCATTGCATATAAAACAACAGTAGTAATCTTTCCAGGGGTCCTGTGCACTTTGCCCTTTTCCTGTTACTCAGATATAGTGATTCTGAGGTTATGTTTCCTTGACATAAGAGAAATGCTTGGTTTTACTGAAAAAGCAAAGCATTTCACTTACTCTAAAGTAGTGCAGTCTTGGAGTTAGTTTATTTAATAAGAAAAATGTGAGGGGGACATAAATGCAGATTTCAGTAGTTTAAAGTTATTAACTTGTTCAGTGCTATTCAGAGTTGAAGTATATTGATATTACATGATTTAATGCTGCAAGCACCAATGTGGCATCATATATCCCTTCTCTGTGTCTCCCTCTCTTTTATAATGTTATAGTTTAACTGTATTTGTCTTTTAACTATTTTTTTTGTCAGATAAATGGTTGGGTCTGTAGACCCTTTTTCATCCATGACTTAGGCTCTCTATATAGCACATGAAAAACTAAATGCAAGAGCAACTTTTTCCACTCCCCCTACACAAGACATCAAGTAATCAAACAGATGTGAGTCTATCAATATGTTATTTAAATCAATGATCAGATAAACCCCTATATCATTTAGAATCTATAAGATGCAAGAGCCTTGGTCAATGCCCAGAAGCACAACCAGGATTTGACCCTAGCCCCTTCAGGTCACCTCTCTCATTCTGCAAATGAGCTATTGCAGCAGCTCTACCTCTTACATGTATGATTCACTCAAACAGGCAAATGAGAACAGATGAAGTACAGCCCCTAAGGCAAGACAACGTACCAAACACTTTAGTCATATGTGACTCTATAGTCCCAGGGGCGACAGGTGCACAATGGTACTAAATATACAGAACCAACTGATATTGCCAACATCCTGGCAGATAGGTTCAGTGCTAACTTTACCCCCCCCCCCACCTCTTAAAGGGCCCATCTCTCTACCGGAAGAATGCAAAGGTCCTGTAATCACAGCTGCACAGGTAGAATCCACACTCTCCAAAGCCAAGAACACAGCATCCATGGGACCTGACAATATCTCAGGCTGCATTCTACATGAACTACAGAATGAACTGGCACCCCACCTAAGCACCATGTTCAATCATAGCCTCACCTCAGGCTTTGTGCCCACTGAATGGTGCACAGCAACGGTTATCCCCCTCCACAAAGGGGAAGCCACCACGGACCCCGGGAACTACCGTTCCATTAGTCTAATGAGCCTGGTCTGCAAGGCCATGGAATGTCATGGAACTTATAAACAAAGACATTGGTAATCTCCAAACCCTGGACCCCACACAGTTCGGGTTTGTAAAAAGCAGGTCATGTCTCCTAAACCTGACTGACCTCCTTGAAGCAGTCATCGAAGCCATAGATGAGGGTGAGGTGGTTCACACTGCCTATCTAGATCTCACCAATGCTTTTGACACCATCCCTCAGTCTGGAATTATATATAAACTCACTAAACTAGGTATAAATCCCTATGTCACAAGATGGGTTGCCAAATGGCTCACTGACAGAACCCACACTGTGAAAGTTGCAGACTCCAAATCCGACTTCAGACAAGTGACAAGTGGAGTACCACAGGGTACAGTCCTGGGTCCTCTCCTGTTTGGTATCTACTTTTCTGAAGTACAGGCTAACACAGAAGGTCTTTGGCTAACTTAATTCACAGATGACTGCAAACTAGGAGGCATAATTGAAACTCCTAGTGATGTGGACATCCTACAAAATGGCCTGACTGAGACAGATGCCTGGTATCAAAGCAATGGCCTCAAGCTCAATGCCAAAAAGTGCATTGTCATCCCCTTTGGTAAAAACTCTGTATCCATGAGTTACCACATAGGTGGTAGTCTACTTAACACAGAAAGTGTGATAAGAGACCTTGGGACACAGGTGGACAATAGTCTCTCCTTTGATAATCACATTGCCACAGTAGTCAGGAAATCCTTCTATGTGGCAGACCTCATCACAAAAGGTTTTTCATCCAGGAAAAAAGAGGTCATTGTTCCCCTCTACTTGTCACTCAGACCTATCATAGAGTACAATGCCCCTTTTGGTATGTACCTCACAAGACATCTACAACAACTGGAAAGGCCACAGAAATACCTCACAAAGAGGATTACTGGCCTCAAACAGATGCCCTACGCAGACCATCTAAAAAAACTCCAGCTTTACTCCATCGCATATCGCCTACTCAGAGGTGATCTCTGCCTAACATACAAAGCTATGTCAAACCCAGAGCTGTTGGACATGCTCCACTTAAAGAAATCCCAATCCCTCCAAGCTAAATGCACTAGGGACCTAAACCTTATCACCACAATAAACAGAACATGCTGGAGGGATAGATTCCTGTCCCAGAGACTTCCCATACTCTGGAACAAACTACCTATCTATATCAAACAAAGCTCCTCATTAGCACTCTTCAAGAAAAATCTTGATGATTGGATGGGAATTAGGAAATTCACCCCGGGGATCACCTCTGTGGCTCTGCAAGACAGGGGCACAGGAAAATAATTTTCTTGGGTGGTGAAAGCCAGGGTACCTTTTTGGCTAGGCTTGTAAATAGCCTAGTACCTACCTATGAACCTGTGAACACATTTATATTTATTTGTTCATTTTTTCACATTTTAATTATATTTATCTTTTAACTTTTTTTCTTTTTTACAAGTTAAGTTGGGATGGAAAAAGTGAGGAATTTAGAAGGGCTTACTGTGACGCTGAAGCCTCATCTAGGAAGGTTTCTGCATCATGTTAAGCTTAATTCAGAAACTGTTAAGACAACTAATACTTTCCCCTTGTAGGAGATGCCTTCTAATGTGGCATTCTGGAGGGAGTGTTTAATGCTAATTAGTCATGTGATTTCCTCCTGAAATGTTCACAGCTTCCGACTTACTTGACCAGATGAGTCAGAGAATCACTTGGATGAGTAAATTTTTAGTTTAGGAGGAAAAACTAAATGCTATCAAAAGATGTCATTCATCCATTCACTCTTATGGGAGTGTTTGTGGTGGAGGTAAGTAAAGCAGAACCATGGGGATGTGTTAGTGCACATGTCTATGGACATTTTTTTACATAGCTGTAGTGGTATGAATGAGGCTGAATGAATGTGTATTTTTGTGTCTCTCTGGGTGGACACACTACATGGGCTAGGTAGGGGATACCAAGAGAGAGAGAGAGAGTGTGTGTGTGTGTGTGTGTGTGTGTATGTGTGTGTGTGTGTGTATGTGTGTGTGTGTGTGTGCGTGTGTGTGTAGAGGGTATATCTTTAACATGATACATGAACTGCTAGGGAAAACGCTAGAGTGGTCAGGTCTGACAGTTCAGTATTTGATTCAGAGACATGGTAACAAGCTACTAATGCTGTGCGTGTCAGTGCAGTTTCACCATGTCTTTGAATCAGAATTTCTTTTTATCACACTAATTGACCAACCAACATTGGGCAACTAGTGTGGTTTCAAAGAGGTTCTGTGAATCCTAGTGAGGGTGCATCAGTATGACCCCTGAACCAGAGGGCAAGTTAACTGAAATGTACAATAGAAGCTTTAGAGCCAAAGACCATGGTCAAATTCCAGGAGCACAGCACTAAAGAACTTCATCTGTCCAAAAGGCAAAACTAAGTAACTTTACTATAGCCGATATCTGACTGTTTGTTTAGTCATCTTCTAAATCTGAAATTACCTGCCTCACTAATTTGTTGTACAGCATACCTCTCAACTGTTCAGATTTTCTCAGTCCAGATTTTTGCCCCATGTTTTTTTCTACCCTTCATAAAATCTGTGGTTTTATGGCAAATTATTGAGAACTGAAGTCACTAGATAGTAGACATTTGAGTCTCAGACTTCATAGCCTTTAGAAAAATCCATGCTACCATAAAACCTTTAATTCTAGAAACTTTCCAAGTTTGTAAGAGCAGTATCTAAAAATATATTAAAAAGCACAGTATGATTTTTAGGTGCATTTCTCATCAATACACTGAACCTTATTTATTGCTTTATTTCTGTTTAATGCACATCTATAACACAGTGCTTGACATACATGAGATCGAACTGTCAAAGTGTACCTCATTATTTTACCACACAGCTGCACTTATAACTCCTGAATTAGCTTCTTGCTCTTATTCATTGCATAGCTTTCACATCTATACCTTCTATTTACTATTTCTCTTTATCTTCTTCCAAATCTATTTTCCATTTTAAGTAAGATAAAGCACGACTGTACAAACACACTGTTAGTGGTTTTTGTTAGAGGTGCATATGCATACCCTGTTTTATTTGGATTTATAGCCCCTCCCCTATTTCAGCCTTTCAGCTCCTACTGCTCCCTCCACAGCAATTGACCATTGTTATTTGAGACTATCCATTTTACATCCTCCGTCCTTTCAACTCCTCCTTTGAGAAAGATGCTCTAGTATTATTCTATATCTTTCTAAAATGTCTTCTTATCTTCAAGTATACTGAATGTTTGCTAGTTTTGGGACTATATTCTCTGGTGTGTGTATCTCAAAAACATATAAAATTGCAAAACATAAAGAAAACTTAGTGTGCTGAGTAACAGTGTTACACGCCTGCTGAAAAACCTCTAGTTAAATGACGTCAAAATGTATTCCTTTCCATTGTATAAGAATGAAAGCGAATAGAGATTATTAGAAAATATACGTGTGTAGGACAAAGGATAACCTCTGCACAGCAATATCCTGTATCTCACTTGTCTGCAACAGATGAGAATTTCAAAAAAGAAAACCCAGAACCTTGGCAGTAAAACTATAGGGCTTATAATTTCTGTACGGGTCAGGTGACTAAGTAGGATACAACGGTAACACATACACTGAAGATTTCCTGGATTAAAAAGTAGTCATTTTAAGATTTTTGGAACTCATTGAACTGTTTTAGCATTAAGTTATTGTGAGTGAGAAAAATGTCAGTGTGCCAAATCCATACGAACTGCCACACTGTGTGACATTGTATATGTCCTAGTGAAATTAATTTTCTTTGCTTAATTAATGCATAGAAGTTTGAGGCACTCCTGGCTCATAGGCTTTATGTGTGGTATACTTATAAAAAAGTTACTTGTTCTCACATGTAATATTACATCATGGGAACAGATATACACCAGAAGCTGTTTTTTAATGGAATAATACGAATTAAAGATCTTTGCACTCCTCCCTTTTAAAACTCTGTGTCTCAGCTTAAAACCCCTTATAAAAGCAATTAAACTTTCATGATCACATTTTACCTGCTTATGCAGACTGCTGCTAAGCAAAATGCATTAATGCAATACTAGACTGGCTTTCCACACAGTTACCAGATCCTCCACAGTATCTGTTAGGATAATTTTTAGATCCTGTATAGCATTTTTATGTATCTTGTGGGATACCTGGATTTTGGCTTGGATGAGGGGTGTGGAAGATTGAAGAGAAGGGCTTTTAAATTACTTTCTTTTGTGATAAGAAGATTACACAATAGTGACACCATGGATGATCACACATTATTGGAGATTAAGCAGTCTGCCTGTATGTATACATATGTGTATATGAATGTCACGTTTTCGAACAACAACTTTTTGAACCCAGAAAAATTCTGGCACAGCTGATCAAATATGCCAGCAGTTAGGCTCCGCAAGATCATGGTACAGTGGGGATTGTACAATTTGCCCTTTCCCCACAGTGGTGCAGTCTTAGAGTTGGTATATACAATTAGTAGGGAGTGGGGGGTGCAGGGCGGTTGCCTCCTCTGCAAAAAACTCTAATTCTTTTTCATTTTTTCGATAGGTTGCTGATCTGCAACTTGTGTTTGATCGATGTGTTGAATTTTTGATGGATGGGCATACATCTGTATGTATGGTTATTTCACATAAGTACATTTCTCTGAACTACATTTTGCTTGGACTATAACTCCGAATTTACACTTCTCAGAAACGGGGTCGGCCACGGTGGTGCAGCGGATAGCATTGCTGCCTCACAGCAAGAGGTTCTCCAGTTCGATCCTTGGCTGGGGTGCCTCCTGTGCAGAGTCTGCATGTCCTCCCTGTGGTCACGTGGGTTTCCTCTGGGTGCTCCGGTTTCCTTCCACATCCCAAAGACATGCTGTAGGTGGATTGGATACTCTAAATTGGCCCTAGGTGTGTGTGTGTGTGCATGTGTATGCCTTCTGTGGAAGGTTGGGCGCCAGGCTGGCAACTCAACACCATAAAACTCCACTGCCAATCATGAGCGGACAGATGATCCGCTGTGGCAACCCCTAACTGGGAAAAGCTGAAAGAAGAAGAAGAAGAAATGGCACTTTGCAATCGCACTGCAGTATGTATGAGCAAATATACTGTTGTGACTGTAGTGCGATCTTGGAGTCAGTATATATAATTAGCAAGGGGGTGGGGGTGCAGCCCCACCATGAGGGGGTGCAGGGGGCATTAAAAATTAGAGAAAATTAGTTAATGTGGTTTAACTCTTTTCTGTTTCAGCAAAGTGCCATTTTGGAGAAGTGTGGTTCGGAGAACTGTACTTTCGGCAATGTGAATGTGATCCATATATATATATATATATATATATATATATATATATATATATATATATATATATATATGTATATATATGTGTGTGTCTCTTTGTCTATCTATAGATAAATATAGATAGATATAGATTAGGTTCATAGGGTGGTGCTAGGCTATCAGCCCTAGGGCCTATACAAGCCTAGCCATAACAATTCCCTGGCTATTTCTTCCCACAATATTTACTTCCCTGGACCTCTAGCAGGGTGACTGATGTGATCCTGGGGTGAATTTCCTATCTCCCATCCAATCATCAAGGTTCCTTTTGAAGGGGACCAAAGAGGCGCTCTGCTTGAAATGTATGGGCAGGAACCTATCCCTCTAGTATGTTTTGTTCATTATGATGACAAGGTTTAGATCCCTGGAGCTTGTGGCTCTGAGGGATTGGGATTTCTTTAAGTGTAGCATGTCCAACAGTTCTGGGTTTGACATGGCCTTGTATGTTAAGCAGAGATTGCCTCTGAGTATAGCTGGAGTTTTTTTAGACTGTCAGCATAGGGCATCTGCTTTAGGCCTGTGATTCTTTTAGTGAGGTATTTCTGTGGGCTTTCCAGTTGTTGCTGATGTCTTGAGAGGTACATACCAAATGGGGTGTTGTATTCTATAATGGGTCTAATGAGGGATGAGTACAGTGGGACAATGACCTCCTTTTTTCTGGATGAAAAGCCCTTAGTGATGAAGTGTGCCACATAGAAGGATTTTCTGACTGTTGTGGCGATGTGGTTATCGAAGGTGAGACCACTGTCCACTTGTGCCCTAAGTCTCTTATCATACTTTCGGTGTTTAGTGTACTGCCACCTATGTGATAATTCATGGGTACATGTTTTTTTCCCAAAGGGGATAACTATACATTTCTTGGCAATGAGCTTGAGCCCATGGCTCTGGCACCAAGCATCTGTTTCTGTAAGGCCCTTTTGTAGAATATCCATATCATCTGGGGATTCAATAATGGCTCCTAGTTTGCAGTCATCTGCAAACTTTGTTAGCCAGAGTCCCTTAGTGTTGGCCTGTACGTCAGAGAAGTTGATGCCAAACAAGAGCAGTCCCAGGACTGAACCCTGAGGTACTCCATTTGTCACTTGTCTGGAGCTGGATCTGGGTTCAGCTACTTTTACAGTGTGGGTTCTGTCAGTAAGCCAGTTGGCAACCCATCGAGTAATGTAGGGATTAATGCCGAGCTTAGTAAGTTTATCTATGATTCCAGAGTGGGGGATGGTGCCGAAGGCCTTGGTGAGGTCCAGATAGGCTGTGTTGACCGCCTTACCCTCATCCACAGCTCTGGAGACTGATTTGAAGAAGTTAATCGGGTTCAGGAGATGACATCGGCTTTTCACAAGCCCAAACTGGGTGGGGTCCAGTGTTTGAAGGTTGCCAATGACTTTGTTTCTAAGTTCCATGATAATACGTTCCATGGCCTTGCAGATCAGGCTCACCAGACTGATGGGGGAGTAGTTCTCAAGATCCAAGGTGGATCCCCCCTTGTGGAATGTGATAACTGTAAAAGTGCGCCACTCAGTGGGCATGAAGCCTGAGGTAAGGCTATGATTAAACATGACACTTGGGTGAGGTGCCAGTTCATTTTATAGTTCATGTAGTACACAGCCCGGGATGTCGTCTGGTCCCATGGCTGCTGTATTCTTTGCTTTGGAGAGAGCATTTTTTACCTGTGTGGCCATTATTACTGGAATTTGGCAATCTTTCTGTATTGAGATGGGCCCTTTAGGGGGTGAAGTTGGCACTGAATCGTTCTGCCAGGATATTGGCAAAATCCTTGGGATTAGTATATTTAATGCCATTCTGTTGTAGCTCAGAGCAGATCTGAGCATTGCCATTTAGATTCTTGACATAGCTACATAATGCCTTGTGGTTGTCTTTGGAATCTTTGGCAATTTTATTTTTGTAACTAGCTTTGGAGGATTTTTATGAGGGATCTCAGCTTCTTATTCATATTTGTATAGATCTACTTTGTTACATTGACTTTTCGTAATATCGAACTGCATATGGTCGAAGCCGTATGATCGATGGTACAGAATGTGGAAAATATAAAAATACAAAAAAGCTGTGTTTTTGCAGGTGGTAAGTCCCCCTGTACCTCTAACACCTGCTAATTATATATACCAACTCCAAGAGTGCACTATAATGGGGAAAAGAGGACATTTTATGACCCTCACTGTACTGCCTCATACCATTCCACTGCCCAAATTTTTATCTCATAGCTTTGGTCTGTTCCTCCTAAAGCTTTTGGTTTTCTTGCAAATCATTGAGTTTCAGACTTCATGCCCTTCAGAAAGTTCACGCTAATGCAAAATGTGTTATTCTACCAACTTTCTAAGTTTAGAAGAGCAATATTTAAAAACTGTCCCTATTTTTGGGCTTTTGCCCCCCCCCCCCATTATTTATATTTTTGTCCATATTTGTTGCTCCAAGCGGTTAAGAGGTAACTGCGATATCAGTACAAACAGTTTTTTGTTTCAGAATGTCAGTCATATAGTTTTGACCATAGCCAGTTTGATGTTTTAAAATGCTGATAATCTGAAAAGGACTCATATATGTATAAATACAAGCACACACACATATAGCCAAAGAGCACACTATTTGAATTGACAGATAATCGATAACGTATATATTTCAGTGCATGCAATGGGTGTCTTTCCCCAAATAATCTACATATTCCACATTCCCATATCCACAGCATACAGAAAACACACCAAACACACTTCTGACATTTGGGGAAGACCCCTCCCCCACACCTATCATGAAGGGAAGTACCCAATACCCATAATCTTATATAACCAACTCCAAGATCACACTTAACTCAGGGAAAACAAAGTCTGGGACATAGTTACACAACCACCTGTTTCACATACACACAAACATCAACCTCTAACACCTTTAACACAGCCCTTTGCAAATATACGTGACATATAGTTTAATGATGGTATCCCAGTATTCACTGCATTTCCCACCTGCACTCATACACACACACACACACACACACACACACACACACACACACACACACACACACACACACAGTTCATGTTCTTCACAGAGTATACACTGCAATTCCTGCTCATACTCACACACTGCACACAAAAAATTACTGGCTCTGACATGTATACCAAACACTCTTGACCAAACATGCTGTATCCCCTACATGTATGTGTGCATATGTGTATATGTATGTATATATCTATCTAGCTATATAGATCTACTTCTAAACATCAATCCTCATGTAACCGAACTTCATTTCCGCAAGATGAAAATCGCAAAAGCTGAAATACCCGAACAGCTAATTTTTCCCTGGGTAAGTAAACACTTGCCCAACATGCCCTTTTATTTATTTAACATTTATTTGCTGGGAAAATCCGATTTGGAACAAAGCCAAATTTCGGTGGATTCCGGGGAGAAACGGTCCAGACGCATGTCTTTTTAACGTGGGAGGAAACTGGAGCACCCGGAGGACACCCACACGAAAGCAAGGAGGACATGCATACTCTGCACAGAAGGGACTCCAGCCAAAAATCAAACTGGAGAACCTCTTGATGTGAGGCAACAATGTTACCACTGCAATGTCCAACATGTAGTATAATCCTGGAGTTGTGTGTATATATATATATATATATATATATATATATATATATATATATTATACATATGTATGTGTGTGTGTGTATGTATGTCTATATATATATATGTGTGTGTGTGTATGTATATATATATATATATATATATATATGTGTGTGTGTATGTGTATGTATATATATATATATATATATATATATATATATATATATATATATATATATATATATTACGGGGGTGTGAAGGGCATAGCCCCCCACCTAAGTGGGTGTTTTCATGTATGTTTGGGCAAGTGTTTACTTACCCTTGGAAAAATTTGCTGTTCAGGTGTTTCAGCTTTTGCTATTTTTGTCTCACGGAAATGAAGTTCGGTTATATGAGGTACAATGTTTAGAAATAGATCCATATATACATACCACAAACTGCTAATCCTTCACCTTGTACCAGTGTTTTCATTACTCGCATCATAGACATACACTTTGATTGTCCATAGATACTAACAAACCCTCTCATACACATTACTCTACCCCACCTGCAGATATCAGCCAAACTCACTAACAACCCCACATCACTCTTGTAGACCTGGAAACACTCATATAGTAATATCAAACAGAACCATAACTAACAAAGTGATGTTGCAAGCATACATATAGTGTTGATGAATAAACATATTCAAAAGACGTGTATATGCAACCAGTGTCATGCATACATATAGTGTTGATGAATAAACATATTCAAAAGACGTGTATATGCAACCAGTGTCATGCAATCAGTAACCACCCGTGAAGAAGCACCCAATGAGACTGCCTGTGATATAATGGACTATTACTATCAAAACAATGTTGGTTGTAGGGATGATAGTGTTAAACCAAGTGACCTTATCTCATTTTACAGAATTTGATTATCAGAAGAGAGATAGGGACTGTTTTTTTGAAAAACTGCCAGATTGTAATATATTAACACATGGTTTACTGCTAACATGGTTGCTGAATAAAAATACACTGAAATACAGACCACCAGTTTATTCATTGTGTGTCTTATACATGTTGTAAGGATCCGTCAATCTGTGCTTCCTTTAACATGCTTAGACTCTGATGTTATTACTAAATAGCAGAAGCTGGTGCTTGCATGTATCATTGACAGTCAGAGCAGCAGCAGTTTTAATTGGCTTATTTCCTAAAATGTGCAATATGCCCACAATACATTGTTACAAAATTCAGTGAAATAATCATAGTCGTATCATGCAACTACTGTCCATTTTTCCAGCAGGTCAGCAATACAGGTGCATCATTGTGTTTTATTTGGTACCTTACAAAGTCTTCACCTGTAAAAGGGCTCGAATATGATCACATAGTCCTTGTTCAGAGACAAATCCTAGGTACCAGAGTGAGACCATTCCTGCAAGCAGAGTTTAACTATTGTGCTGTTTAGTTAGGATCCTTTTACAGAACAATAAAGCATGTAGTAAATTGTTCCAGACACTTTAGACACTTTACAGCTTCTTTCATGGAATCAACTTTCTGCTTTTTCTAACCTCATCCCCGTATGTGCATGAAGTGTCACAGCTACAGCTATTACTTTGATTTTGACAAAAAATTAGCAGAAAAGGGATTGTAGATTGATGAATGGATGGATATGTTTCTCAGCAGCATTGTTACCTATGTTTTTTTACATATTCTGTGCTTATTTGCTGTTTTCTACTTCCATATTGCTTACTTTTCTTCCGATATACTGCATATTTCTTTGACAGCATATGTAGTTTTCAAGACCAGCCTCACAACAAATGACCTGAGGTGTTCGTAGGTAAGTACTAGGCTAGTTCTCTTTTGGGCCATTTTCAGCCTAGTGAATTTTCCTCATAGGTGAGAATCAAACCCTGTACCTTAACTCTGTAAGGTAAACACCTTAACCAGGAGATGCCTAAGCATATCTAAACATTTTTTTGTATTTAAGTGGTTCATAACCCTTTTATTATAGTTGCAGATGAATAACCAAATCAATGTGCTTATTTGATTGACTTTCAGTAGTGAAAGACTAATTTGCCATGATTGTTTTGTGCACGTGGTGTGTGTGTGTGTGTGTGTGTGTGTGTGTGTGTGTGTGTGTGTGTGTGTGTGTTTGTACATGTGCACTTGTTATCAGCTATGTATATAATGTGGTCTGCTTCTATAATCCAAACCATAAATATCTATTTATTAGAATTACTTAAAACTGCAAAATGTTGTGCTTCTTTGTAAAGAGAGGAGCACTAACATTTTCTGATATTTAAGGGTATCAAAAGCTTTTTCTGTGGCTTGACAGAGTATGAAAACCTAACATATCACTGTGTTAGCCAACTTACTCTGTCTTCATTAATTACATTTCCCCCTTCCTGTTGTATATTTGCTTAACTGGTTTCATGACTATATTCCATTTCTTATATTATAAATTTATTTCGTAACAGTGTATCTTTCCCTTGTCTTACCTTAAACCAGTAACTGGTTAATCAAAGGGAATAATCCAGTAAAAAGACAGTATCACATAATCAAAAATTTGAGAATAGCCTGATGATTTATTGATTGTATTAGTGTTAGTCTTTCAGTCCTGGAAATTTATCACACAGCTGTAACCCACTGAGGCCGTTTGATTTTTTCTGAAGCATTTATAATCAAAGTGACAGAGCAATCTGTTTATTTTTGAGCCAGCTAAGAAAGAGCTTTGAATTCTAGCCTTGAAAATACATCATGGTCTAGTAAATACAGCATGAGGTTGTGGATGAAGACACATCATTCACATACCTGTGGAATAAGTTTCTCACTACAAAGTACTGAAATAACAAAGTCTCACAGCTGTAAGCCATTCATCTTTAATCTTACGTAAAAGAAATGTTGCCACATGAAACATTTCCTTGACAAGCCAGTTAGTTTGGTGATATTAGTTTTCTGTCACAGAAAATGAAATTTATGGCAGAATGCTAAATTTTTCTACTTAGCTGGATTTATTCTATTTGTATTCCATGTATGGGAGATCCTCATTATTTGTCTTGTTTGTTTATTCTACGGAAATTTGTGTTTGTAATTTTTTGAGTAAATCTCTGGTAGTATACTGTATTTATTTCTAAATCTGATAAATATGTCAGAATCATACTTGGAGCCAAAGTCCTTTCTTTATTCCTAAAGCTCATATTCTAGTGAACTTTAGTATCCCTAGAAAAGCTCCTATTCTAGAGAATTTCAGTGCCTCCAGAATAGGGTAATCTGAATTACGTGCTCAGCATGCAGTTGTGCAAGTGAAAATAATCACCACCAAGCACTAGCAATGATGGTACTCTTCATCAATTTTTTTGGGTACTGTACAGGTACTTTTCTCTGAGTTACTGCTCTGTAAAAGCATCAAATCCATTTATTTCATAGTGGAATCACAAAACAAATCTGGGTAAAAGATGGGGAACTGTTTCTGAATATTTGTTAAGCTGACACCGAACTTTATTTACAAGGTATGAAAGTAAAGAGTGTTTGATGGTGTGGATCAGCTATGGCTGTATAAAAGGCTTGTCTTTGAGCAGCACAAGAGCAATATGCTGGCTTTCAGGAAAGAGGCTTCACAGAGGAAGGGTTAGTTATTAAAAAAGACAAGTGTATGTGTTCAAGGTGAATAGCTCCAAGCTTTTCCCCCCTGTTGACTCGTAGGTTCATAGGTAGATACTAGGCTATCTGCCCTAGGGCATTTATAAGCCTAGCCAGAGTGTATTTGGCTTCTGCCTCCCTATTAGATTAGCCTACTGTGCCTCTGTAAAGTAGGTCACAGAAGGTACCCTTTTAAGATTAGTTTACTGTGCCTCTGTCTAGCAGGGACACATGAGAGATCCCAGGGGTGAATTTGCGACTTCCCATCCACACGTCCAAATTTCTCTTGAAGAGGGTCAGCGAGGGGCTATGTCTAACATGAATTGTGATTCTATTCCAGAGTGAGGGGAGCCTCTGGGAAATGAATCTGTCCCTCCAGCATGTCCTATTTATTTTTGTGCTGAGGTTTAGGTCCCTGGAGCGTGTAGCTCTAAGGGACTTGGATTTTTTGAGGTGGAGCATGTCCATTAATTCTGGGTTTGACATGGCTTTGTACGTCAGGCATAGATCGCCTCTGAGTAGGCGGTAAGCAACTGAGTAGAACTGGAGTTTCTTTAGTCGAGCTGCATAGGACATCTGTTTGTAGCCCATGATCCTCTTGGTGACATACTTTTGGGGTCTCTCCAGTTGCTGCAGGTGTCGGGCAAGGTACATCCCAAAAGGGGCATTGTATTCAATTATGGGCCTGATGAATGACGAGTAGAGGGGCACAATGACCTCTCTTGATCTAGATGCGAAACCTTTTGTGATAAGGTGGGCTATATAGAAATAAGTTGCTGAATATAGCAATAAAGAAATGCCAAGTGCACTTTAACTAATCAATTGAAGATTCACTAGCACATCTACAGCAGTGATAGTGTCATACGCATCTATATCAGAAGATCGAATACTAAAAGTAACGAACGCTCTTCTATCAAACTTAAAAGTGCAAAACCTTGAAATGACGAAGGAACAGATCAGCAAATTTTTTCCAGGGAAAAATCTGCTGATCCAAAAAAAAAAAAAAACAATGTACAGGCAAAATAAAGTAGGGGACTTCGCCCCCAGCACCCCGGGAAAGAAATCGATGTTCCGTGCCTTTGACATTTTTAGGTGTCGTGTTTTAAAGTTCGATGTAAGAGCGTTTGCTAATTTAAGCTTCACTCTTCTGATAGGAACCCTGTCATACACCATTATAAATATTGTTTTTTGTTCATGTTACCTAACTGTTATCATAGGCATTTCAATACTTACGATTGTTTTGGACTATGCATGTTAGAACACACAAATGTATAATTTAAAATAGTTCAAGAAAAAAACAAAAAAACAAAACAGTGGCCTAACAGTGACACAAACCACAAGTTCATTGGAGGGATGAAGGAGGCACACTATAGGGACTGGATAATCACCCTGAAGTATTGAAAGAAGGATGTTTACAAATCTCCACCTTCATAAGGAATTTTTTTCTTCTTTTTTTTTTTTTTGATAACTGCATAGGACACTATACTTGGGATCTTTCTGAGGAAAAGTACAGGAAAATAACTTTCCAAAAGCTTCCACTGCATCTTAGTTTTATCAGTTATGTAGATTATTTAATTGGGAAAAGTCAAAGGAAAACTTCAAAACATTGTTATACAAAATGTTGTGATACTTACTAGACCAGCAAAATGACAGATTGTTTTAATAAATGGTTTGTAAACATGTTATGTACTTTTTAGAATCAAACAAATGAAACCTAGACAAAAGTGCTAAGCTGCTATCACTTGCTATTTTTGTTGCTTGCTGAGTTTAATAAATCGTTTGGTGATATTTCTCAGTTGTTGGAACTGGTCTTTTGGGCACCTGGATCTCCATTCAAATTTTTCATTTGTTTGGTTTGGTTCTTGGTTTGTCAGTGCAACTTTTTAGAATCAACTGGTAGCCTAGTTGGTGATTCCTGTAAATTAGGTTTAAATGAATATGTGAATAGGAAGTATGTAGATGATATATTTGTCTTCACTTAAGCCTTTTATGTGAAGAAATGAGTTAAACATAAAGTTTATAAAATGGGGTCCCTATATAGTAAAAAGGCTTTTGCACTTTGTTCAGATTGTTTATTGCTGCGGGCAGGTTCCAAGACACTGGAACAACAGTGACATGGCCCTATCACTGAAGAAGCATTGCAGTGCTCAGGTACATTGAATGCTGAAAAATTCAATATACAAAGATCTATAAGCCGTTCCCAGCCTAAATCAAATCACCAGAGCAGCATGGAGGCATTATCCTAAAATAAAGTTTACCCAGAACTATAATTAAAAAAAAATGGTACATATAGAATGCATTATTGAGATGTCTAATAAGGTTTCCTAGTTAAGAAGTAACAAAATAACAGAAATGTGAATAATATTAACATTGTAGCATTATACATAACCACACAGAAAAGGATCATGATGTGTCATATAACCATGGATGCCTTCTGCATTGCATTCATAAAACAGCATAATGACAGCCAAAAGTCAAATGCATTGGTTGCAAATGTTTGCAATAAGAATATGATATCCAAAACAATAAACCTCAAAACCCTGATGGCAGCAAAGGCACCCAGACAATTGAGACATAGCATGTTCAGTTACTGTAGACATCTGATGGCATGTATGTGCTATAGCACGATGCTGCTTATTTTGATGTACCTTTTATACAAAAAGATTGTAGATCCAAAAAATTAACTAAGTCCATTTTATGAAAGTTGTTTCAAAGTAAAAGGAGAGTCCTTTAAATAGTAAAACAAAACAGACTCTTGGCTCAGAACAGTAAAAAAAAGTTTTTTAGCAACATGATACACAACATATTATAGGGTCATAGGTAAGTACTAGGCTAGCTGTCCTTGCAGGCCATTTTAAGCCTGGCCAACTTCCTTTTTTTGTGCTTGAAATAACCAATCCCACTTTGTTATAGACTGGCCTTACCCACCCCATGGTCAATAATTATATATTCCCCTTAATGAGAATAACTGGGATGATACCAGAGATAATTTGAGGGGACCTATTCATGGTATAAAGCATTTAGTAAATGCCTCTGTCCATTAGTTGTACAGGGGACATTCCTGGAGTAAATTTTCTGTTTCTCATCCATAGATCTAAGTTGTCCTTGAAAATGGACAGAAATGAGCTTGTTTTATGTGGATGGGAGAGCCTGTTCCACAGCAGCGGTATCCTCTCTGAGTTCCTTCAAACCATTCTGTTGATGTTGCAGAAAAGGCTTAGATCCCTAGAGCAGGTATTTCTGATGCCATTTGACTTGAAGATGTGCAAGAAATCCATCAGTAATGGGTCAGAGGATGCCTTGAATTCCAAATGCAGGTCACCTCTTAGCAGTCTGTAGGATACCAAGGTTAGTGACAGGGCTTTGAGTCAGTGCATGTAGGAAATATTGTTTAGGCCTTGTATCCTATTAGTAAGGTATCTATGTGGGGATTGCAGTTGTTACATGTGGTGCATTATATTCAATGATTTTCCTAATGTGGGCTAAGGAAAGAGGAACATCTATCAGGAACTTCTGAAAAAAAATAGACTTCTGTCCTCAAAAAGTGACATTCTCCATCTTTTAAACATGTATATTTTCCAGATAAAAAAGAGCTCCTCTTTGGAACAACAATCTTTTACAAATGAATACCAGTTAAGTTAGACATAACAGTTTATAAGTTAGAACTATCGGTTTTTAAATCGATAGCAATGTATCTGTTCAGACCAACAAGGACATCAGCTATATTAACATAGCATACCTCACAGCAGATATGCTTTTATCTCCAAGTTGCACATAAGTGTTAATTTATCTCTTGAGCTAGCCTTCATTCATCTTCAAGCCATGTACTAGACAGAATTTCTTTGATTACTTTAGAAATTCAATGTACTACTTTTGGAGTATAGGACAGTCCTCAATCATGCAGATGGATATAAAACAGTTGTCAACAGTTGTATATGAATACAGAATGTGCATATTGTATTACGAGTGTATGAAATGTTATATGCTTACATACAGCCCATGTCTGGAACTACCAGCATGATGGTTAAGGGAAAGGATACTGGAAAAGGAGTACTATACGATGTATGCTATGGTGACACTTTTTGCAGGATAATTGAACCATTGTGTTGGAAAGTCATTTTATGTATATTCCAACATAGGATATTAGGGTATTCAGCATGTGTTGTTGTGACATAGATGTTTGTCCAGTAATTTGAGTCTAATGTTAATCATGTTTTCAGGGGTCTGCTTCATAAGAACGAAAACCCACTTACCCGAATCACTAAATGTTGAGATGACTTTGCAGAAACCTCAAATGAACGAACACTTGGGTCACTGATTAGAAACTCTGGGAAAGTAACCACATGTCTGGCACCAGAAAAAATATCAAACCAAAGCAAATTAAACTCATCCATGTGGGGGGCTTCATTATCCTCACGTCCCCTAACTAAATATACCAACTTTGAGATCACACTACAGTGGGAAAGGGGCAAAGTTCACCATGGTGGCCAAGTGGTTCCTTTCCCACAGTAACTTTCTGATCATCTGAGTGTTCATTAAATTGTGGTTACAGCAAAGTTGTCTTGGTCTTTAGAGATTTGGGTAAGAGTTTTTTCACTCTTTTCAAGTAGACCCGTTTGCAGTACTGGTGGCAACAGTTACAATATTCATATTTTTCATTGATAATATGTACAGATGCATGTTTTATACTTCTGAGTGTTATTTAGATTATGCAGACTTTGTAATACAGATGAGTGTTATTTGTGTTGCCAGTTCTTCATTGGGGACAAATGTTCATATTGATACTATGGCAGCCACATCAACTGTGGATCACGACATGGTATAGAGCCACCATTGCCCATGTGTGCAGCCATGGATGTTGGTTTGAGCACACTTGATACAAACACTGACCCACAGGGTGCGGTGGATAGCAATACATGAGGTGACTACAGTGTTTCTCGCATTACATAAGTAATGCCCTTTGTAATGGACTCTGGCTCCACAAAGCTATTACTTGACTCCTCATCCAGAGCTTCCAGTGATTTGGAACATGCTAATGGTGTTATTGATGGTGGATAATTAACATATTTTTCAGACAGTGATCATGGAAATCTGATGTTTATCTACAATACTGCAGTCTGTACTCTGGGATATTCAGTGCAATGCATATGGCACTGGAATGTCCCAGATGTGAGTATAGACAGTGATAGGAATACTGGATTTTTGAGGGATAACAATTCAGCAAAATGCTGCATATTGATGTCTACTGCATGCATATTACACTCCACCTGCTCCAGGTCCTTATCTGGGCTGTAGCTACCATTCTCATCCTGTTAGGAGTTTTGAATGTGATTTTCTTTATTGTGCCAAATACTTAGGCTTATGACTGTACTGTGATAAACTCATGGAATGTCTTCGGCTTTCATTCCACATGCTACTTTTACCTGTAAACTCTTAGGCTTAAGCATTATATTGTAAATAAAATAAAAATGAAATAAATAAATACATAGATACATACGTAAATAAAATATTAGGATAATTGCATTTGCTATGAACTACACCTTTTTGTCAGTTCTACTGTGGTACTTACTGGTAGGATCTACCAGTTTAGTTTTAAACTAACCAAACTGCAGTAAAATACATTATACAACGACCCCCCCATTAATATTCTAAAATGTGCACGCTGATTGGTCAGCATGCACATTGTAAGTCAGACAAACTAATGGAAAAAGGTCCAGTTGCCTGTACTTTTTTCATTAGTATAAGTCTTTTTTTACAGCAACGGAGAACGCAAGATCTCCGTTGCACACTGTCTCGCTATGTTAAATGGGTTTAACATAGTGAGACAGCTTTAAAAAAAGCAACTGAGATTTTCTGTTGCTTGTTTTAAAGCTGTCTCGCTATATTAAACTCCTTTAACATAGCAAGACAGTTTGTAAAAAGCAACGGAGATCTGGCTTTCTCCGTTGCTTCCACCCACAGCTCTGATGTACTGTGTAAGCATATGCATGCGCAGTACATCAGAACTGCCACAGAATACCAGACAGCTGCGGAAGGGCAGCAAGGAGGCATTATACAATGCCATTATTTAAGAAAAGTAATTTTTTTTCTTAAATAATACCATTGTATAATAGCAATAACCCACTTCTGGGTGTGGGTAATGCTGGATTTACCCAAGGTTGTCTTTGTTTGGCCACTCGGGCTTCGCCGTCGTGACCAAACCACACCAACAGTGGGTAAATCCAGCATTACCCACACCCAGATGTGGGTTATTGCTATATTAATCTCTGGGAACTGTGTAACCTGTGGTTGCCTGGTAAATGTTTGCACTCTTCTTCATTTGCATTCCTCCAGTACAATCATGTTTTTGGAACTGCATCCATTCTTTGAACATTCACAACATCAGCATGGCTATTTAGCTCACAAGTAAATTATTTTCTAATTAGACCTTCGAAAGTATATTTTACCTTAGAATGTAAAACAACATTAATGTACACAAGGCTTAACTCCTTTAGTACTGACCATTATTAAGAAGATTGTGTTAAGATGATGTATGATTTATGAAGTTCAGATTGTAACAGATTATAACAGATTATGTCCGGATGATTGTGCTCAAACTGCTTTTAGTCATCTTTGCTCCCTGTTTGTAGAGAGATTTCAAAATAGTTTGACATGATCTTTTGAAAATTTCATAGAAATATGCTGAGATACCTCCATGTAAATATTTATCTAAAGGCAAATGAATAGCTGCATTTTGAATTTTATTGTGATTTTATTTCTTCTAAATATCTTATGATTTGTAGTGATGGGGGGTTAGCAAAGTGAAAGAGTGCATCAGGCAACTCCTGTATCTTGCGCACAGCCTGCCTTCCCTCTTGACTAGCCTGTCATCTCCTTCCAAGGTGCATCGTGTCACCGAACTTATGTTTAGTGTCACAATTCTTAACCCATTTTTTCCAGGTTGAATGGTTTTATATCCAGCTTTCACTGAGCAGAGTTATCCCAGGTAAGCCAGGCTGGACAAATGGGCAGAGCTTTGACATATCTTTTGACTTCATTCTGCATAACAGATGCGGCTTCAAGGGTACAGTAACTAATAAATACTTGACACTGCATATTTCCCAGCAGAAATTACCTGCATTTTAACCTGGTGTTTTTCACCCCCCCCCCTTGGTGGATCCCAAATTAGAAAAACCTTAATTGCAACTTTTGAGGCCTATCTCTACCTGTGCCAGGGATTCATTCTAACCATGGGAGCAGTTCATATTCTGCAAACTTTTACTTGTTCTTGGATGGTATCAGTGAATGATGCAGTCTGCCAACCATGATGCATACAGGTTTACAGTTTGTATTCTTTAATTTAACTTGCTTTTACTGGAGTTTTGCAGTATGCAACTCCCAAGCACCTATTTTTACTCTTGTTAGCTCTTCACTGTGGACTCTTGGAAGATGTTACCAGAACCATAAGTAGGTCATCAGGCACCTCTTAACAGATTCCTGAAGTGGCACCCACCTCAACTACAAGTTGAAAAAAAAAAAGAGATATTCTGGAGTTACACTACAGCAAGCTGCTTGCTACTAATGTAACACACTTCTTAATAAAGTTATATCACCAACACAGATCAGCATTAATTTATGAATACTGGTAATGTACCACTGTCCTGTTCTCTCTCTCTCTCTCTCTCTCTCTCTCTCTCTCTCTCTCACACACACACACACACACACACACACACACACACACACACACACACACAAAAACAGTCCTCCCAAGCTGAAGATTGGAAAAAAAAACAAGGTATTCTGCTGTCAAACTGTAGAAAGATGCTTATTAATAATATAACAAGCAACTTATTACAATTAAATCAACAGCATAGTATCAACAATCAGCTCCCTTTGCAAAAAAACAAAACAAAAAGTGACTTTTTCTAGAAATGCCCCTGAATAAACCACTGGTGAAGGGATGAAGGTTAAGGCCACTGAAGACAAGAAATGTCTTACTATGGTTAAATCACCATAAACACAATATTTTAGTTGTGACTTCAAATGCAGTATCAGCATTTATTTGTGCAATCCCAAAAATGCTGCACACGTACTTCTAATATCTTGCACATGGGGCAGCTGTCCCCTTCACTCTACCTTAGTTACAGCTCTGGATGCTGCTGTGCCATATTTCCACACACACAGACTTAGAGACTGGTCTATGCTTGGCTTTCAAACTCATACCTTAATTTAATCAGTCTTTGCAAAAGAAATGGAATATAAGACTGCCTTCCAAGCTCTTTTGGGACTTTATGTAAATCCATTTCCTGTTAATTTGCCATAATCCCCATTTTTATGTGCAACATTGTTAAAGTGGTATGCCAGTGGTGCCATGCATATCCCATCTAAACTTATCTCTGCTAATGTTACCATGCATATCCTAAACTTACCTCTGCCAATGGTACCATGCATATCCCATCTAAACTTAATGTCTGCTAATGTTACCATGCATATCCTAAACTTACCTCTGCCAATGGTACCATGCATATCCCATCTAAACCTATGTCTGGCAGTGGTACCATGTATATCCCATCTAAACTTACCTCTGCCAATGGTACCATGAATATCCCATCTAAACTTATCTCTGCCAGTGGTACCATGAATATCCCATCTAAACTTAATGTCTGCTAATGTTACCATGCATATCCTAAACTTACCTCTGCCAATGGTACCATGCATATCCCATCTAAACTTAATGTATGCTAATGTTACCATGCATATCCCATCTAAACTTACGTCTGGCAGTGGTACCATGTATATCCCATCTAAACCTACCTCTGTCAATGGTACCATGCGTATCCCATCTAAACATACCTCTGCCAGTGGTACAATGCATATCCCATCTAAACTTAAGTCTGACAGAGGTAACTTGCATATCCCATCTAAACTCACCTCTAAGAGCCAAATACACATAGTCAGTGCCTTAACCAATTTCAACAGCTCACTGAAAAGCTATGTTTCTTCTGCATAAGAAAGAGAACTAGTCACTTAATCTTTTACCCAAAATTGACCCTTCTATTTATTGGGTCCATTCCTGAATTTTAATTGCTTCTTATACATTTTGACATCCTGCCTCTGTGAAGTGATCTTGCCAGTAAATCTTGTTCTTATTTTTTTATAGGAACATCTTCCACTCTTTTTGACTAACAGATTTGCAGATCTGATTAATGTTCAGTGCCCATTTAACAATATGTTGCTGGAAATATGACCAATAATTTATTGCTTTTTTTCTCAACTCTGACTGGACTACAGCAGGAAGGAAACATGGACTGCTCACCAAAGATTTGCTTTGCATTTCTGTTGGGTTCAACCACCAGAAATGTCTAAAATAACATATAAAACAGTAACAACAAAAGCAATAGTTTTAATCATTTTATGGACTTGCACTCTACACATGCAGTGGAACTGTTACAGCTGGCTTTGAGCTTTATACCGAATGTGTTAAAATGTGTTACACTGTTACTTTTTCTGTCTAATACTAAAACGAGTCATTCATCCCTTCTTTTATCTCCTCATTAAAATTTTACATGCACTGCCTGAAGCCACTGACAGTCTTAATCTCAATTCAGCCTTTGTTGTCCCTGGTGATACAATTTCTGTATAAGCAGGTCAAACCGAATGAGCAGCAGTTATCCATTCCTGTCATAAGGAAGCAGCTTTTATACTGAAATCAAATGCCACTGGTTACATCACTTTCAAGTAAGTACAGAAGTTGCAGCCTGATTTTAACCAATAACTTTAGGAATTGCATATACTTTGTAGGGTATAGCATTAACATTTATGTTCTTGGGACAATGTTTTGATTAACTAGAAGGGTAGTAAGGACCGTACTTCCTGATTACATACTATGGCTGTTCATATTCTAGTTAATGGAAGTACAACATGATAGTGCTTTAATTTGGGAAATCTGATGGTAGTGCATCAACTATTTTGTAAATAGGGATACATTATGCCAATAAATGGCATTTAGAAAAGCAGAGAAAGGAACTAACAAGTGTAAACGTATACCTCTGACCTCTGTCAGCAAAGAGGCCAGGGCAGCAAAGGAGGTCACTGTATGAATAATGATAACTTTTAAACCATAAGCTCCATCCAAACATTTTTATATCATAGAATAAAATCTCTTTACAACGTTTTACAGATTTCCTTTATATCCTTGTCAGAATTTGAAGGTATGCTTGGTTGCTTTTGGCAGTAATTTTAGTGTTTGATTTAAATGCTATGTAACTTGTGGAAGCTATCTGCAAGAAACATACTACCTGGCCTGATAGCATTAATTCCTATGCTTTATTTATTTTTGCAGCATAGCTACATAGGCTCATAGGTAAGTACTAGGCTAGCTGCCTTTGTGGGCTATTTAAAGCCTAGCCAATTTCACTTTTTGTGCTCTAAATAACCTATCCCATTTGGTTATAGATTGGTCTTACTCATCCCTTGGTCAATAATTGCATATTATTCTAAGAATAATAACTGGGATCATACTATAGGTAATATGAGGGGTCCCATGCATGGGGTAAAGCATTTAGGAGCTGCCCTGTTCATTAGTAGTACAGTGAAAGTCCTGGGGTAAATTTTCTATATTTCCATCCATAGATCTAAGTTGTGCTTGAATATGGACAAGGATGAACTTTTTTTTATGGGGATGGAGAGTCTGTTCTGCAGCAGCAGTATTCTGTGTGATAAATAGGTAAGAATCAGAAAACGGGCACCAAGTGCAGCATAAGTATGATTAATTACCAAGATGAAATGCTGTACAGCGCTTGAATGGACATGTACACAACATTCAAAACACCAGTGTGTACCTATTGATTAAAAAATAAATGCAGCGATGGTATAAATTCCTAATTTTTACTAAAGTTTAATGCTTTAGTTCCGTAATTCAGAACTTCATCAGTATGACATCACATCTCACAACACTTCATTAAATACCATCCTTCTTAAATACCATACTCCAACTAGTAGTGGAACAAATTAGTGAATACAAACCTTAAGATTTTCATATATACTGTTGAAGTGTACAATATCCTAAAAATAAAAATATAAAAACTGCATACCATACATGGCCAAATTTATCATATACATGACAATTAATCCTTTATAAAAACCATCTCATTCTCAAAAATCCAACCTCTTTGAGTACAAAGCCATAAAACATTGATTCAAAACTGTGTTAAAAATTAAAAAAAGTATATAAATATATATATTTATATGGTAACATTACAATTTAACATCTCTCATCTTAAGCAAAGGCAGTATTGATACAGTTTCATTTAACTAGATTTGATTCATAGCATCAAGTCTTAACTGCCACCATAATTCACTATATTCCTGTCGGTAGTCCCATTCCCCCCCCTAGGGTTAATTGTAACTTTCTCTAAAACTCCAAGTTTGAAATTCATAAAATTATTGCATACAATGGAATGTTAGTAAAGCTCATTGTTCACATTACAGGTCTTAATGTTATACAGATGTTCATGTAACCTTTTATGTAATGTTCACTCTTCCTCACATAAAAGCATGAACAACCAGTGCACTTTGCAATGTACACTACCTCCATGGTTTTACAGTTACTTTTTACTAATTGAACATTATTGTCTAATGAATTCTCTAAAACAAAACAATTCATGGTAAGAATATATCCATGGTCAGAATATATGGGCCGTGGTTACATGCACTGTGTAGATTAGAGGGCAAGTGAAGTGTGCTATATCTTTAAGAAACGTGTCAAGGCTGTACGTGTTAATTCCAGACATGTACACTCCCTAGTGCCATTTTGTAAGAGCAGCCAGAATGAGAGCATGCATGATCACAGTTGTTAGTTTGTATATAAGTTACTTAAGTTAGTCAGTAAGCTTCAATAGTGATGTGCTTATATAAAATAAAGCTGCTTGAACAGAATAAGTAGCACAACTGTTTATTTGATAGAAGAGACAAAATGGTGCATTACAAGGGCACAAACTGCATTACTGAGCAAGCTGAAGGCACAAAAAGTTTAACTAAAAAGAAATGCTTAAAATAAAGGTATTTGATGAAACAATTGACAGTAAAGCAAAATGTGTATGTTTAAAGTAGAAAAAAGCATGTTTAAAGCAAAATTAATATGTTTAAAGATAAAACAAACATGTTTAAAGCAAAACAAGTGTGTTTAAAACAAAACTGGGCACATTTAGAGTAAAACGAGCACAAGAAAGGTAAATTGGGCATGAAAAGGACTTAAATGAGCAAAACAAATATAACAAGGGCAAAAAGGGCACATTAAGCAAAAATAAAGCAAGACATTGACGTGTTTTGTCAAAGAGCTATGTTTTGGCATAACTACACCTTCGTATAGTATTAAGGGCATAACTAAAGTTATTTGAAGTATCTCAGTGTGTAAAAGTGCTTACAGTGTGTGCTTATTGCTGTGTACTTATTTTGAAGAGTTTCTTGTGTGCAAGTTGCAACTATTTCATGAAATACATGCAAAGTATAGCCATTTCGAAAAGTTTCTTGTGCTGGATGTGTCTATTCGCAAAGTGCCGCCATTACAGAGTGTTTCTTGCACTATAAAGAGTTGCCTAGCAAGGTACCACCATTCTGGGGACATTTCATGTGCTGTGTGAAGTTATTCACAAAGTGCAATTACTTCAAAATGTTATTGAGTTTTGGGCACGAGAAGTCCAGTTTATTCGCATCATGCAGTTACTTGATATGTTTCTTACACCAATAAGAGGTGAATTCTTGCAAAACGATATTACAAAAATATTACAGGCACTTATTTCATTTGCATCGTAAAATTGTTTGAAATGCTTCTTAAAATGATGATAAATGACTTTAGCATTGCAAAACGATATTACAAGAGTGTTAAAGTGCCCAATACGTTTATTTTGCAAAGTCCAGTTATTCAGAGGTACTAAGAGTTTGTTCATTAGCATAATTTCAGAAAGCCCAGAAAAGTATAAATTATGAAGTACAAAGGCATTGGACAAAGTTACAAATACTGGCATAAGTTTCTGGCATATGTGGATGTGTGTATGTTTGTGCTTATTTGCTAAAACCCTTTACTAGTATGTGTTAATATGGCAGACGGATTTCAAAAGCCCCTACCACTTTGATCTGATCAGAATATTGCAGAGAATTGGAGAATATTTGAGCAAGAGTACAATATTTTTATATAAGAAGCTTATGCAGATAGAGATGCATGCACCAGGGCATTAATTTTGCTAAACCTAGCTAGGTCAGAGGCCATAGAAAGAGAGCGTTCATTTGTGTATGCACCTATAGTATATGAAGGAGAAGGTGAAAAACATCATATTGTTGTACTGGCCAAATCAAGAGAAGACCGTGAGTGTTTGAAGCACAAGTTCAGAGAAATGTGTAACCCCTAGACAAATATTACATTAAAGAGGCATTTGTTTTACATGAGAGATCAGAAACCATGGAAAACATTTGCTGCTTATATAACTGACCTGAGAAACAGACCTAAAACATTTTGGTTTGGTGACTTAAAAGATGAGCTGATAAAGGACAGACTTGTGCGTGGTATTAACAGTGCTGCTGTGAGAAAATATGTCGTGACAGTGTTTAATGTTGAACAATGCCATAGAGATTTGTCAAATCCATAAGTTGACAGACAAACACACAGGTATGCTTGCCAGTGACAAAAGCATGGTTTCAGATGGCTCCAGGGCAAATGTAGATAGCATGCAGCACATGGCAAACAAAAGCAGGCCCAAGCACATGGCAGCTACAGGGTTTCCAGGGAAGACATATAGCTTTCTAATAAGTTCTAAGAAAGGAGCTTGCTCCAGCTCAGTGCAGTACAAGCATGAACCAGCAAAACCCAAGTCTACCTTTATTGTTAACTGTTGCAATTGTGGTACAAATCATTAATCTAAAAGAGAGAAGTGCTCAGCATTTGGTCAGCAATATCCCAAGTGTAAAAATGGAACCATTTCCAAAAGTTTTGCAAATCAAATAAGCTTTACACAGTTGTAAAGAAAGGTCATACAAAAAAGCAAGTTGAGCAAGTAGAGACCATATGGATAGACCAGATGTCTTAGTGGTTAAGGTCTTCGTCTCCCATGCACAAGGTGCAAGATTTGATCCTGACCTCCGACCAATGCCTGTTTGGAGTTTGCATGTTCTCCCTGAGTGTTTCCATATCAAACTCGCCAATGAATGGAGCTGTGGGCAACAGTACAGACTCCACATGGTGCCCTATAGGGGGAAGAGTTGTACTTACCAACCGCTTTGGGCATCTACTGTGGTGTGCAGTATCCTCAAGATAGGAGAACACTGATCACAGACTGTGCACTGTGGTAGGGTTAACCACTTGGTGTGAAATATGGCTCTAGGTGATGGTCATGTTGACTAATGTCACCAAAAATGGGCATGGGTGGTTACCGATAAGTGGGTTGAGGACCTGGCCTACTCTGACCCATGCCGGAGACCTTTGCTAATGGTGGGAGGGGTATATGTGCCAATATGGGCCAGTGTGTGCCCGCCATTAAGCTCAGCAGCCCCGGGTCAGTAAGCTACTGGCTGGCCGGTGTCTAGTTGTCCAGCCTGCGTTACCTGGGATAGCTCTGTTGTGCAAAAGCTGGACGTAAAACCAGCCAACCTGCCAAATGTGAACTGAGAATTGCTATGCTTAATATAGGTTCACTGACAGGATGTAGCTTGGAAGTGGATGACATGATGATATGGAGGAGGCTGGACATCCTATGTATCCAAGAGACTAGATGGAAGGGCAGTGCAGCAAAGCCACTTGGCTTGGGATCCCGAGTCTACTACTCAAGTAGAGGGCAGGCTAGAAATGGTGTAGGAATTGTGGTGAGAGAGAAGCTTTAGAAGGCAGTAATTGATATCATCATAATTAATGACAGACTCACGGCAGTCAGACTCCAGTGTAATGATAGGGCAGTATTCGTAATCTCAGCCCCAAAGCAGGGTTGTGATAGTGAGGAAAAGAGTGCATTCAGACAACAGTTGCAGGACCTACTAGATAAAGCAGGAGAACATGAATTGGTGTTGATAATGGGTGACTTGAATGCATATATCAGAACAGGATATGAGGACTGCCTGGGTCCACATGGGTGGGGGCAACAGGAATAAAGAAGGAGAAGCAATTCTAGACTACTGTCTGGCAAATGGCTTGATAGTAGCCAACACATGGTTCAGAAAGAGAGACAGTCACAAGATCACATACAAGAGTAGTTTGACATGCAGCTCAGGTAGACTTCCTCCTAGTAAGGAAAAGGCACTAGGGTAGAATCCATGATCACAAAGTCATCCCCAGTGAAACAGTCAGCCCACAGCATAAACCACTAGTTGCCACAATCAATTGTAAGCAGTGGTCAGATAAGGCTTTAAGTTCAACAGAGACCAGGCTGAAGACCTGGTGGTTGACTGGAGAGAAAGTACAACCATTCAAGGAATTACTCAGGGCTGTAGCACCCCTGCCTAAAACACAGATTTTTCTCGAGTTTCTGTGATTTTAAAAAGCTTGTTTCAGCTACATATTGTACTTATTTTGCTGCCTGCACTTTAACAAAGTAATTTTTGTGTTTAAATTACCTGTTTAACTGTTGTAGGCTACACACTCAAGTGTGATAGCCATTTCTGTACATTTAAAGTGTTTTTTTATTGTATCTGCTTTATTTTCTGAAAAAAAACAAACGATTGTACTTGTTTTCCCACCTTTCTAAGCTAGTATAGTCCAGTTTTCAGGTTAGTGCTGAATTCAGGGCTGCGTTACAAGTTTCTGTGTTTGCCCATACCTTACTTGGATAGAAGGAAGTTTCTTTGTTCACTGTGAGAGAGGGAGCTTTGAAAGCCTATCTGTCCCTGGAGGAGTCGTTTCAGCCCAGAAATTAGTAGTTTATTGGCCATTTTGGGATAATTTCTATCTCTTTCATTTCCCTGTTATAAAACTCACATTTGCAAGGTTTTTGTGGTAGTATACAGCTCAGCAAGCTCCTGCCTGTTGCCCTGCAGAGTTTTACAGCAGCAGAGAGACAAAAGAGAGACTTTTGAGTGATTAAGTATAATTTTTCTGCATTTTCTTGCTGCCTTTAGCTAATTCTGCCTAAAATGCAGATTTTCTAAAGTTTCTGTGATTTAAAAAGCTTGTTTCAGCTACATATTGTACTTATTTTACTGCCTGCACTTTAACAAAGCCGTTTTTGTGTTTAAATGACCTGTTTAACTGTTGTAGGCTGCATACTCAAGTGTGATAGCCATCTGTGTGCATTTAAAGTGTTTTTTGATTGTATCTGCTTTTTCTGAAAAAGAAAAAGAAAAAAAAAAAAAAAAATATATATATATATATTTTTTTTTTGTTTGTTTTCCCACCTTTCTAAGCTAGTATAGTCCAGTTTTCAGGTTAGTGCTGAATTCAGGGCTGTGTTTGCCCATACCTTACTTGGATAGAAGGAAGTTTCTATGTTCACTGTGAGAGAGGGAGCTTTGAGCATCCTATCTCTCCCTGGGAGGAGTGGTTTCAGCCCAGAAATTAGTAGTTTATTAGTTTATTGGCCTTTTTGGGCTAAATTCTGTCTCTTTCATTTCCCTGATATAGAACCTGCATTTGTGCGGTTTTGCGTGCCGGTTAGCTAAGCTATAACTATTCCCGGCTCCACAAAGTCTACTCTTCAATTTTTGCCTTGGAACTAGACAAACTTTCAACTTAAGTACTCAAACCATTCACTTCTCATACTGGCACTTGCTCAAAACTCATAGCAAGCACTAATAAACCTTAGCACTAGACCCCCCCCTATACTGTAGAGAAGGACAAGGCTCTCTATTTGACCTTACCAGCCAATCAGTAAAACAGATCACTGTACCTATCCAGGCATGTCCAAAGGGCAGTTTCAGGTTTACTCTCTGGTCTAACTGGTGAATCTGAGCATTTTTGAGGCAATGTTACAATTGCCTCATGTACACAGACAACCCACTCCTCCTTCCACCAAACACTAATACATGCGAGAGATGCAATTATACAGCCAGACTGGAGGCTAAGCTCTCTCAACCCAAGACCGGACCAGGCAGTCAAGAGGAGAAGGGAATTACTTGCAAGACACCATCAGTCTCACATAGACTTATGAAACCAGCACCGGCAAAAAACACACAAAAACATACTCAGAGGCTCTAAATAAAAATCTGCAGAAGCAACAGAGACCTTCAAAGCAGACATCCAAGCAATCTCCACCCCCCCCAACACAAACCATGAAACACATACTTTATAAAACCAGTGTGCCACACAATCACAGCCCTTAAGGAAAAATAACATACCCAACACACTAGTAATAGGTGACTCTATAGTCAGGCACACTGACGTCCCACTCACTAGGCTGAACAAGGAGAAGGTTACTGTCAGCTGCCTGTCATGTGCCAGGATCCGCCACATAACACAAGCACTCAGGTCACTCCAGAACAAGTACAAATATGACTCTGTCATTGTCCATGTTGGTGTGAATGACCTGAGTCGTAACTCCCTGTACTACATGAAAAGAGACACGGAGGAGCTCTCTGATCACATAGCCCAGGCCGGTATGACCCTGACCTTGAGTAGCATCCTGCCCTCACCAAGAATGATACCACGGTATAGAGAAAAAATGATCAATTTCAACAATTGGCTAAGCTTCTGGTGTCATTCAAAGGGAATCCAGTGTCTGTCAGCCTGGGATGACATGCTCGCCAAGCCATGCTGCTTCGCTAGAGATGGCTTGCACCTGTTACCCTTAGGCTTTTGAATACTGACCAAGGCTCTTGCCACCCCCATACTGCCTTTTTAGGCAAGGCTCAGAAGACAAATCCACCACCGTAAATAGCACAAGTAACAAAAAACTGAGGGTAATGCTACTCAACGCCAGAAGTCTAAACCTCAAGTACCCATATTCATCAAGAATACCCCTACCTCCAGGTTAGTGGCACAGCACGATGCTTCAGAGATCATCCACGTGCAACTAACAATGGACAAAACTGCTATTCAAATTATAGCTTGCTACAGATCATCCACCATGTCCCGGAAACACTGGGAAACATAAAGGTCCTACCAAACACCCTGATATTGGGTGATTTCAATTACCCAAACATTAACTGGGAGAGCTACTCGAGTACAAACTCCCTTGCCCAACATTTCCTAGAATTTATAAACTCAAACACCCTAGATCAACTGGTCAACACCCCCACCAAAGGTGACAACATATTGTACCTGGTCATCACCAACAAGGGCAACTGGTGTCCCATACCAGAGGTCAACCCCTCGCTGGTTAGATCTGACCATAAACTAATCACTCTGGATATCCACATTCCGCCACCACCCCCTGTCAAAGAAACCACTGTAAAAAACTTTTCAAAAGCAAACTTCATGTTACTTAAGACCGAGGTGGTAAGTTTCAAAGCCCCCATGCCAAAGGATAACGCTGTCCAAGCTGCATATTCCTTTACTAATGCACTCTATGGGCACCTACAAAAATGCATGGATCATGCTATCCCAAACAAAACCAAGACTCACTCCTCCAAGAAAAGGAAACCAGTCTGGTGGACCCCTGCCATAAACAAGCTATACAATAGAAGGAGGAAACTAGTACAGAAAAGAGTAAAATCCCAAGAAGGGAAGACATCCCTGATCAGTATCGGCAAAGAAACTACGTTCCCTCATAAAATCATCCAAGGCTATCTTCGAAAGAAAAATTGCCATGGACTCCAAAGATGACCACAAGGCATTCTTTAGCTATGTCAAGAATCTAAGTGTCAATTCTCAGATTTGCTTGAAGTTAGTGCAGAATGGCACAAAATACACTGAACCGACCAATATAGCCAACATCCTGACAGACAGGTTTAGTGCAAACTTCTCCTCCCTCTCACCCCCAAAAGGGCCCATAACTATACCAGAAGAATGTAGTGCCCCTGAAATCACAGACACTCTGGTTAAAATAGCCCTCTCTCCAAAGCCAAAAACACAGCATCAATGGGACCGGATGGTGTCCCAGGCTGCGACCTACACAAGCTCAAAGATGAACTAACCCCTCACCTAAATACACTGTTTAAACTCCGCCTCTCCACAGGCTATGTGCCCACAGAGTGGCACACAGCAGCGGTTATTCCACTCCACAAAGGTGGAGCCACAATGGACCCCAGAAACTATCACCCTGTAAGCCTGACTAGCTTGGTCTACAAAGTTATGGAGCACATCATCATGGATCTCATTAACAGAGACATTGGAAACTTCCAAACACTGGACCCTACCCAGTTCAGCTTTAAGGGCAGATCATGCCTCCTAAACCTGGTGGACTTCTTTGAGACAGTTACCAAGGCTATAGACGAGGGAAAGGTGGTCTACACAGCCTACGTAGACCTTGCAAAGGCCTTCGACACCATTCCCCACTCGGGTATTATAGACGAGCTCACCAGCCTGAACATAAACCCCTACGTCACAAGATGAGTTGCCAACTGGCTCACGGACAGAACCCAGATGGTAAGAGTTGCGGGAGTTAGGTCTGACTCTAAACCGGTTACAAGTGGCATTCCACAGGGCTCAGTCCTAGGACTCCTCCTGTTCAGCATATACTTCTCAGAGGTACAGGCAAGCACAGGAGGGCTATGGCTGACCAAGTTTGCAGACGACTGCAAACTAGAGGCTATAATTGGCTCTCTGGCTGACACAGACATCCTCCAAAAGGGTCTCACTGAGACAGATACCTGGTGTCAAAACCATGGCCTCAAGCTAAATGACAAAAAGTGCATAGTCATCCCCATTGGAAAAAACAAAGTACCCACAAACTACAACATAGGTGGTAGCCCCCTAAATACGGAAGATGTAATAAGGGATATGGGGACCCAAGTAGATAGTAACCTCTCCTTTGATAATCACATTGCCAAAGTGGTTAGAAAATCCTTCTATGTGGCCCACCTAATCACAAACGAGTTTGCATCCAGATCGAAAGAGGTCATTGGGCCCCTCTATGCATCACTCATCAGACCCATCATAGAGTACAATGCCCCATTTGGGATGTACCTTACAAGACACCTGCAACAAATGGAAAGACCACAGAAGTACCTCACCAAGAGGATCACTGGCCTCAAGCAGATGTCCTATGCAGCTCGACTGAAGAAACTCCAGCTGTACTCTGTCGCATACCGCCTACTCGGAGGTGATCTCTGCCTGACATACAAGGCCATGTCCAACCCAGAATTGATGGACATGCTCCACCTAAAGAAAAACGTATCTCCTTGAGTCACATGCTCCAGGGATCTAAACCTCACCACAACAATAAATAGGACATGCTGGAGGGATAGATTCCTATCCCAGAGACTTCCCATGCTCTGGAACAAGATTCCAATCTATATTAGGCAGAGCTGCTCGCTAACCCTCTTCAAGAGAAACTTTGATGAGTGGATGGGAAACAGAAAGTTTACCACAGGGATCACTTCAATGGATCTGCTGGACAGAGGTACAGGGAACTAATCTAAGGGGGCGGTGAAAGCCAACACATTCTGGCTAGGCTTATAAATGCCTTCAGTACCTACCTATGAACCTATAAGAAGAGGAAATAGATGGAGTTGAAGAATAGCAGCATCTAAAAATAGCATGTATTAGGACTACAGAAAAGCTATGTGGCCAAGCCAGATATGGAAATAAGGTCCATAAGGAAAGCTGGTGGTGGAATGCAGAAGTCCAGGAAGTCATCAAAAGAAAGGAGGAGTGCAGGAAGAAGTGGGAGATAGAAAAGACTGACCAGGCTAGGAAGGACTACTGGTTGGCTAACAAAGAAGCTAAGAAAGAAGTTGCAATAGCAAAGAATATTTAGGACATCAGAGGCACTGTACCAACATCTGGAAAATGACTCCGTAAGGGGCACGGAGAAACTATATAAGGTTGCAAGACAAAGCCAGCAAGATAAAGAAGATAGTCAGACACCCTTCATAAGAGATGCCAGTAACAACCTGCTCACCAGTCTAGACGGCATCAAAGGCAGATGGAAGGAGTATTTCCAGCAGCTTCTTAATGAAGAAAACCCCACAGAAGCTGTACTGCCCCAGAAACAGCCTATGATGAGAGAAGAAGAGGAGCCACCCTAGAAGAAGTAAGAACAGCACTAAGGAAGCTGTAGTCAGGGAAAGCAGCAGGCTCAGATGAGGTCACAGCAGATATGATCAAAATGCTGGGTGAGATACGGGAGAAATGGCTCTTGAGGGTACTAATAGTGTGGAGAGAGAGACCTATCCCAGGTGACTGGAGAATAAGCATACTCATGCCAGTGTACAAGAACAAAGGGGACATCCACAACTGTGGGCAGTACAGAGGCATCAAACTCCTATCACATTGCATGAAAGTTCTTGAGACGGTGATTGATAAATGGATACTCAGAGTAGTAGAATGTAAGATGGGAGATGAGCAGTTTGGATTTAAATCAGGATGCAGCACAATTTACCTGATGTTTGCATTGAGACAGATACTTGAGAAGAAGTTAGAGATGAGAGAGTCCAAATGGGCATTCCTAGACTTGAGAAAGCATATGACAAGGGCCCACGAAAGCTGATCTGGCCAGTACTGAGGTGGTTTGAAGTCCCAGAAACATTGGTAGAACTAGTGCAGGCTATGTACAAGAACCCAATGACTCAAGTATGAACAGTGTTCGGCCTCACAGAGGGGTTCCCAGTGGGAATAGGTGTACATCAGGGTTCAGCTCTGAGCCCACTGCTATTTATACTGGTGATGGACTATGTTAGCAGACAGGTTGGCGGGGAGGGATCAACAAAGCTGCAGTATGCAGATGATGTGGCAGTGCAGGCAGACTCTGAGCAAGAACTTCAGCAAAGGATAGGAGAAGGGAATGCAAATCTGAAGGCACATGGGATGAAATTAAGCACAGATAAGATGGTGGTAATGGCAGCAAATTGGGGAAAACAGGAAAAGCTAAGAATAGAGATAGAGTGGAAGATAGTGGAACAGGTAAACAACTTATCTTGGGAGGGGTAGTTGAGGAGAAGGGTAGTCTGAATGAAGAAGTCAAAGCTAGAATCAGAGGGGCTGCAGACAACTAGCAGAGACTATCAGATGTAGTCTATGACAGAAGAATGCCAAAGAAGCTGAAAAGTAAGTTGTACAAGACAGTGTTGTGACCAGTACTACTGTATGGTACAGAAACCTGGGCAGTAAAGGCAGAAAAGTTGAAGAAGTTAGAGGTGACGGAAATGAAGTGCCTGAGAAAGGTCGTTGGATGCACACTGTGGGACAAGCAAAGAAATAAGGACATAAGAGCAGAAGGCAAAGTAGCCCCAATTGCAGAAAAGATCAAAGAGGACAGATTATGGTTGTTTGGACATGTGTAGAAAAGCAGAAGACAATCTGGTGAGGAAGATTTGGGACAGCCAGGGAGAAGGTAAGAGGAAACGAGGATGTTCAGCAAAGAGGTGGATGGATTGTGTGAAAGAAGATCTGTGACAGTCAGGCATGAGTGTTGAAGAAGGCAGGCATGTGGCACTGAATCGAGACAGTTGGCGACAGTTAACATGATATCCTGACCCATGTAGAAAAATGGGCAAAAAATGGGGCTGATGATGATGATCAAGTAGAGCCGAAGCAGTCAGCTTTCTACGTAGATGGTGTATCAGTGCTTGATGAAAATGTTGATACAGTTAATTTATTAACAAGGAGTGAAGTGTTTTGTACTGTCCAGATTAATGGAAGATCCACAGAGCTTAAAGTAGACACTGGTTCAAAGTGAGAACTAATGAACAACTCAATGTAACTAGTAGTGCGAGACTTGTTGCTTATGGAGGTGGTGAAATTCAAACCGAAGGTTCAGTGATGCTTTCATGTTATTTGGCCAAGAACTGTTACAACTTGTTGTTCTACGTAGTCCGAAGACCAGTGCAATCTTTATTGGGTCTCAAAGATGGTTTACAAATGAATCTGCTTTCTTTTACTAAAGAAGTTCATCATGTAAGTGCATTTCCGAGTTTTAATTTTTCTGAAGCCATTTTCTCAGAGTATGTTGATGTTTTCACTGGCAAGTTAGGCAAACTTCCAGTTGTCTGTTCCATAAAGTTAGACCTAGAGGTCACTCCAGTAGTCAGATCAGCAAGAAGAGTTCCGATAGCTATGCAGGATAAAGTTCTCCCCAGTTGCCATAAACACTGTTCAAAATTCTCAGTGTGCATACTATTTTCTGCTTTACTTCTACAATGACTGCAGATATTTGTATTTAGTTTAAAACTTGTATTTCAAATTTTATAGCAAAAACACTGATAGACATTTGCTAAAGCTAAAGAAAGCAATATAGTCTCATAATGAAAACAGACTTAACATTAAAACTTCTCTGCCTTTGAAACTCACATTCAATGAAACAGCATTGAAACCCACATTCAAAGAAAATGCATCTGTCCAGTAGCGGATTAAGTTTACCTTTGGGCTGTTTTTAAAGCATAGGTCCCTTGCAAAAATTTTTAGGACCATGCAAAAGTTCTTTGATTCATCTTCCTGATTGTATAATTAAATTTTAATGCACAATAATTAAATTATATCCCTTGTATAATACAGCACTAATTGGTAGTATGTGTTTTAAATGTATAGGTCTGCACATTTTTCCAGTAAGCAATGAAAAAACATGAACCAATACTAACAAAACTGCCCAATTCAGAACATTTCAGCCGTAAAGGGCCACTCAATCTTCTGTCATTACAATCCACCAATATCAGTCAATATGCAAAATCTCTGTCGAAGTAAATCATCTGAATAATTCCACCTTAAAGAGATCTGTAAGTAATGAAAAGGTTGCTCCTAGCAATGAACTTTATTCAGTGTTTCATTTCCAAATTCAGTGCCTGCTGCCCTTGAAGAATAAATTGCCAATTTATGCTACATTAAAAAATGGTAAGCTGGTAATATTGCATGGATAGCAAACTGAAAACAGGTTCATAGTTACTAGGCATCTCATCCAAAGGAGGACGTATTCAGGACTAAGTACCCACCCCCTAAAAACGCAAAACAGTATCAGCAATCGATCAATACGCTGTGGCAGTAGAACTCACAGCCTTCTGCATTAAAATGCTAGCATGCTACCTATTGTGCTACTAACACTGTTTTAAAAAGCTGTACCACAATAGTGATACTATTTGCTAGCTAGCTAAACAAAGCAGTTGCACATTGTAAACAGACTTAGCATAAACAGCAGTAAACTTACTTCCCTTGAAGCTCACAATTCCTTGAAAATGCACTTTGAAACTAAATTCCTTGAAAAATGCACCTGTCGTAATGGGAGGACAGAGAGCCAAAACTAAGGATACATTTTAATTATTGCTCTTATAAACTTAGAAAGTTAATAGAACAACACGTTTTGCATTGGTACGAATTTTTTGAAGGCTATGAAGTCTAAAGCTCAAATATCTGCCATTATTTTCTGACTTCATTCCTCAATTATTTGCCAGGGATTGTCCAAAAAAACACTTTTATTAGAAACAGACTGAAAATATGAGGCAAAAATCTGGACAGTCTGCAAAAACTTGGACAGCTGAAAGGTATGCTGCCTACCTCTTACACACACCTCTTTCCCTCTTATACACACACACACACACACACACACACACACACACACACACACACACACACACACACACACAGCCGCTTCCCTACCTCTTATACACATACATACACATAACTGCTTCCCTCCCTCCCTCTTACACACACATACACCTACCTGCCTCCCTCCCTCTTACACACACACATATACACACACACACCTTCCTGCCTCCTCCCTCTTATATACACACACACACACACACACACACACACACACACACACACACACACACACACACACACACACACACACACACACACACACACCTTCCTGCTTGCCTCCCTCTTACACACATATACACCTACCTGTCTCCCTATCTCTTACAGATGCACATACCCCTACCTACCTGCCTCCCTCCCTATTACACACACACACACACACACACACACACACACACCCCTAGCTATCTGCCTCCCTCCCTCTTACACACATACATGCACACACCCCAGCCTACCTGTCTCCCTCCCTCTTACACACATACACACACCCTACATACCTGCCTGCCTCCCTCCCGCTTACACACACACACACACACACACACACACACACACACACACACACACACACACACACACACACACTACCTCTCAACCTCATCAGTGCAAGAAATATGAACAAACCCTGTCATAATGGGGGGAACAAAGGGCCAAAACTAAGGATACATTTTAAATATTGCTCTTATAAACTTAAAAAGTTGATAGAACAAGTTTTGCATTAATAAGAATTTTCTGAAATGTATGAAATCTAAAGTCCAATGTCTGCCATTATTTTCTTCAGTCCTCAATGATTTGCCAGGGGTTTGCCAGAGAGACACCATTTTATGTGAAACAGACCGAATAAGGAAAAAATCTGGACATTCTGCGAAAATCTAGTCAATTGACAGCTACACTCAGACATTTCTTATTCAAGCCTTGATTAAAAAAAAAATCTTCAAGTTCCATCAACAAGATTGTCTGAATTGATCATCAGCTCTGCATTAAATTCTATTTGCTGACAAAAGGGAGAGAAGGCATACCCATACCCATACACTTACAGTGACTGACATACAGGACCTGTCTTACTTGAAGGGAACAGAACACTTGTTTAAATTTCCCTCCAAGTTCTAACTGCTGGCAGAAAACACAGGGGAAGTGAGCAGCTGCTCAGCATTGGTGGCTAACATGAAAGTTGGTCCTCCTCCTCCTTCTCTAAAAACTAAGGGCAAGCAGCTGCTTAGCCAAGAACATGGAAATTAAGCTTCTCAGCTGCAAACAGGAAAATTTCTTTCTTGTTTTTTTTTTTTTTTTTTTTAAATAAATTGTGCATGAGCGGTGCAACTTTTCTTTCTCCATTTACAGGGTTAGGTCATGGATGATGCCCAAAAGCCAGGTGGGTGCAAGTGAGCTCGCAGACCCCTTGAATTTATCTTATGGACCCCAGTTTCAGAAACACTGGTCTACATGAAAGGTGGCTGATACCTTATCACCATCACCCATATATATGACAGAACAGCTTGACAGAGAGAATTTGGACTTTGATGTGATGTCAGTGCATAATTGTTCTACCACTTGACTTGATTAGATAAGAGGTCCCACTCAGATTGATCCAATGTTGCAGAAGCTCAATCACTACATTAATGTGGGATGGCCGTCAAAGCAATTTAGTGCACCACCTAAAGTGCAAACCTGCTTTCCTTACAGAGATGAATTGTTGATGGAAGATGGCATTATTTTCAAAGGTACTAAAATTGTTGTTCCTGCTTCCTTACAACAAGAGTATATCCAGATTTTGCATTGTGGTCACCCAGGATCTGCATCCACTACAAGAAGAGCAAGAGAATTAGTATTTTGGCCTTCATTACCAAAAGACATTGATAAAGTGCTTTCTTCTTAAGTATGCAATAGTACTAGACCGCATTTGCAAAGAGAACCGCTTCATCTAAGTCCAGTTCCTGAACTACTTTGGTCAACAGTTGCAATTGATATCTTTGAGTGGAACAATCAACTCTACTTGGTTTTGGTAGACTTTTATTCGATTTTGCTTGAGATTGATCTACTACCTAACCTAACATCCACCACTGTTATTTCTAAGTTGAAACATAATTTCTCAGTTCAAGGTAGTCCACACAAAGTTCTTTCTGACAACGGTACTCAATTTACTAGCCAGTTGTTTCAGAAATTTGCAAAAGAATGGAACTTTGTACATATCACTAGTAGTCCTGAATATCCCCAGTTAAATAGTCTAGTTGAACATGCAGTGCAAATTGAAAAGCAGTTACTTGAAAGGTCAAAGCGTAGCAGTACTGATGTGTTCTTGAATTTGCTTAATCTCAGAAACATACCTCATGACGATATTCTTAGCTCACCGGCTCAAAGACTACTTTTCAGGCAAACTAGAACTACACTACCCATTACTTCCAGTTTATTGAAGCCTAAACCTAAGAACAATAAAACCATCAAGGCTCAATTGGTTAAGAAGCGTAATATCCAGAAATTTAGTTACAACAGATCGAGCAGATAACTTTGTCCACTGAGGGGAAGGAGAGATGATATGAATCCAGACAATGAAAGGTTTTGATCAAAATGGACAGATTTCAGGCATCTGTGCCATGCCAAAATCCTGCATGGTAGACTCTGAAGGTGTGGAATATAGGAGGAAATGTAAGCATCTTTTTCCTGTTCCATAATCATCATCATCATCACATTATTTCTGTGATGCAGACTTTAAATCTAAGAGTGAGTCAGACACTGTTCCCATACCAGAATGTGTTAAAAATTCTGATTACATTGCAGAAAATGCTCCGAACATTCCACAGGTCAAACATTTTGCAGAGACAGCTCCAGTTGCTAAATCTAATTCCCAATTTTATGTCACACGATGTGGACTTGATTGTAAATATATATATGTAAAAAAAAAAAAAAAAAAAAAAATAGATATCTAGGTAGATATATTTGTGTGTGTGTACTTAGTATTGTATAATACATGACAAAGAATTATATGTCATTTCTGCATGCTAAATAGACTCATAGCATTGTACGATCTATTTCTCAAAAAGGGAGGATGTAGATCAGAGTGCAAATGATGTGTGCTGTATCTTTAAGAAGCATGTCAAGGCTGTACATGCATGTATAAATTCCTGACACGTGCAATCCCTAGTGTCATTTTGTAAGAGCAGCCAGAGTTAGAGCATGCATGTTCACAGTTGTTAGTTTGTATATAAGTTACTTAAAGTCAGTAAACTTCTATAGTGATGTGCTTGTATAAAATAAAGCTGGTTGGACATAACCCACAAAGACTCTTGTATTATGTCCAAAGCAGGAGAGCGATACACCATATTTTGTTGAACCAGTTCTTACCATTTCTCCCTCTTTTCTTTTTTCTTTCCATATTCCAACAATCTTTTAAAATTTGGTGCAGTTTTGAACAAATTAGGATTGTTTCCTAGAAACTCATAGGTTCATAGGTGTGTACTAAGCTAATGGCCCTGGGGCCTTTAGCCATAGGAGTACCCTGGCATAGTGCCACCCAACCTTAGTTCCCAGTGCCTCTGAGTAGAGCCACTGGACTGATCCCCGGGGTGAATTTTCTGTTTCCCATCCACTCATCAAGATTTCTCTTGAAAAGAGTCAGCGAAGTGCTCTGCTTGACATGTATGGGAAGTCTGTTCCATAGCATGGGCAGCCTCTGGGTTATAAACCTGTCCCTCCAGCATGTTCTGTTAATTGTGGTAATGAGGTTGAGGTCTCTGGAGCATGTGGTGCGGAGGGATTGGGATTTCTTTAGATGTAGCATTTCTAACAGAGCTGGGTCAGACATAGCTTTGTAAGTCAAGCAGAGATTGCCTCTAAGTAGGCAATATGTGACTGATAATAGTTGGAGGTTTTTTGAGTATGTTCATATAGGACAAGTGTTTAAGGCCTAGGATCCTCTTTGTGAGGTACTTTTGTGGCCTCTCCAGTTGTTGCAGGTGTCTAGTGAGGTACATGCCAAATGGGGCATTGTACTCTATGATTGGCCTAATGAGGGAAGAGTAGAAGGAGACAATGTCCTCTTTCTTCCTGGATGCAAAACCCTTAGTAATGAGATGTGCCACATAGAAGGACTTTCTGACCACAGTGGCAATGTGATGATCGAAAGAGAGGTTGCTGTCAAACTGTGTTCCCAGATCTCTTATAATGCCTTCTGTGTTCAGTGGACTACCATCATTGTGGTAATTCATGGGAACCAGGTTTTTCTCAAAGGGGATGATGACACATTTTTTTGGCATTGAGCTTAAGGCCATTCTGTAGGATGTCAGCATCACTTGGGGAGTTAATAATAGCTCCCAACTTGCAATAGTCTGCAAAATTTGTCAGCCAGAGTCCCTTCATGTTGGCCTGAACTTTAGAGAAGTAGATACCAAACAGGAGGGGACCCAGGACTGAACTCTGTAGGACACCACTCGTGACAGCAGTCTGACTTGGAGTCAGCTACTTTCACACTGTGGGTTCTATCTGTGAGCCAGTTTGCAACCCACCTAGTGATATAGGGGTTGATGCCTAGCTTAGTGAGATTTTCTGTGTTTCCTGAGTGGGGAATGGTATCAAAAGCCTTGGTCAGATCAAGGTAGGCTGTATGAACCACCTGGCCTTCATCCACAGCTCTGGTGACTGACTCAAAGAAGTCGACCAAGTTGAGCAGGCATGATCTACTCTTCACAAGACCAAACTGTGTGGAATCCAGAGTTTGGAGAGTCCCTATATCCTTGTTTATTAGGTCCATGATGATGCATTCTATAGCTTTACATATCAGACTCATCAGGCTAATGGGACGATAGTTCCCAGGGTCTGTCATCACTCCTCCTTTGTGGAGAGGGATGACTGTATACTAGAGTTAGTTTTTAGAATATTCTAATTACTTTTTATTACCGGTTTAATTTGCTTCGCCTGATCATTGTATTCCACAACCAATGCCCTTTCATAGGAGGTTCCTTTTGTATATCCATGTGTTTCAGAATTAGTATTAACCTTATGATCAAGACCTACATCTAGGATGGGTTTGTATTTGTTTTCCCATTCATGAAAAGCTTCATTCATAACATTCTTAATAAATTTAATTGGATTACCCATTTCCAAAAACATACTTTCTTAGGTTGTAAATTCTTTTTACAAGTCACTCTCATTGGAAGCCATCCTGGCTGCTCTGATACCTTACCCCTTAATTAAGATTTTCTTGCAACTGATTGGGTGGTAGCTTTTAAAATATAATTACTAAAAGCTGATTTTCTGTAGAGTTTGGATTGAAAGCCTATACCCTTTGTAGAAATCCATATATCAAGAAAACCCATACCCACAGTATTATATAATTCAAGGTAAATTTAAAGTATGTTGTAGTGTTTAAATAATTAGTAAAATCATTAATAACCTTTTCTGGTCCATACCAAAATAAAAAATATCAGCCAGGTATCTCAAGTAAAGTCTACAATGTTTGTAGAATTCTGACTTAAAAACATACATATTTTCCCAGGCCAGTAGAATCAAGTTTGAGTATACCAGGGCACAAACAGGCCCCATTGCTACATCTTTGATTTGTTCATAAAACTCACCTTAAAAATTATGAAATTATTATCTAAGACTAAGTCCATTAGCTCAATCATGTTCTGTATATCCAGGGCTGACAAAAATGGACAAGATATTAAATTTTCCTGGAGCAATTCTAAACTTTCTTCTCTTGGGATGGAAGTAAAGAGTTCCACTACATCAACTGTCACAAAAAGAAAAATCCTTGACAAAACATTGGAGTTTAACCTCCCCAGAAAATCGCAAGAATCTTTTAAAAGATGAGTTTTGGTAGAAGAAAGAGGTTTCAACTTCTGATCAATGAAAGTGGCTAGGGGTATGTAACCAATCCACTAGTTGCCACAATTGGTCTAAATTTCAAATTCTGAATACCTTTATGAATCTTGGGTCTATATTAGATAATTGAAGCTTTAGGTAATCGAATATCTACAGTTCGACACCTAAACAGCGAAAGCTGTAAACCGCGAATGACCACTTCCACAAACTTTTTCATAGGGAAAAATTTGCTTGGCTGGACAAAACAAAAAACTTTCAAACCCTAATTGAGTGGGGAGCTTTGCCCACCACCACCCCGTAACTAAAGATACCAACACTGAGATCACTCTACAGTGGAGAAAAGGGCAGATTCCCAATAACGGGCAAACAAATTTTTATCCCTGTGAAAAAATTTGAGGAGGTGGCCATTTGCAGTTTACAGCTTTCACTGTTTAGGTGTCGAGCTTTAGGTATTTGATTACCTAATGCTTTGACTATATATAGACCCTGAATTTTGGATATTCCAAAAATGGTGGGAACTATATTTTTCTAACATGGAGGAAAAAAAATATCTTGTGCAATCCTCCCATCCAATAATATTTCTTCAGAAATTAACCCAAGCCTTTGATAGGCAAAGTTGATCTTTTTTCCAAGAAACTTGAGTATATGTCATGGAATCACTTAAGATATCCATCATTGCTGTAGAGTAATGAAAAGTATTCATTGCTATTCGCCCACCTTTGTTGGGTTTCATGACCCTAATGGTTCTGTCATTTCTGATATAGACAAAGTTTTTTTCAGACAAAGTGAGGTTAAATATCCTATTAAATTTATAATTCTTGCATAATCTATAATAGTTCTTAGTGCAAGCTTGTTCAAAAGATTGAATAATGGGGTGTAAACTTGGATTAAAGCAACTTTTCTTTTTCCATGTATATTATTCCTGTTTCAGTGTACACTTAACATCCTGATTCTTAAAGAAGTAGGCCAAATTGAATTTTCTCTGGAACATTTTCAGTTCAATAATCAGATCCGGAATAAATTTACACCATTTTATAAATAAGGAGAACTGGTATGTGTAAAATAAAGAAACAACGCTGTATAGGCAGAACGGTTTAATAAAATACTAAAAGGCATACAAAATTTAAACACGGTAAGTGCTTACCGTATTTTAATTTTGTATGCCTGCTTACCGTGTTTTAATTTTGTATGCCTTTTAGTATTTTATTAAACCATACCACCTGTACAGCGTTGTTTCTTTATTTTACACATACAGTTTTGCCTTGGAAAGTCAGCTGGTGTGTGCTACTGGTTTTGTTCTTGCTTAAGGAGAAATGGTCTTGTGTAATAGTAGTGTGGTTAAAATTAAAAATAATGAAACCTTTTCATGTAATCATAATATTAGTATTAGGGACAATCATTTCTTCCCCTTCCCTTTCCTCCTCGTGATTTGCTTCTTGGTCAGGTATTGATGTCCTGGACCTGAGTGGAAACATTGGTTCAGTCCTGTTTCTGGGGGGTAGTGGGCATACAAAGCAATCTGTTCTGACTTGTGTAATACAGGAAAATCATGTTCAGATTCTAAATTGTATGCACTCCCATAAAACTGTTCAGACCTACGAATTGCAGGAAAATCTTGTTCATGTAAAAAAATTGTATTTATTATCATCAGTGTCAATTTCTTTATTTGGGCAGCCATGGTGGTGCAACGGTTAGCATTGCCACCTCACAACAAGAGGTTCTCCGGTTCGATCCTCGGCTGGGGTGCCTTCTGTGCAGAGTCTGCATGTCCTCCCTGTGGTTGAGTGGGTTTCCCCCAGGTGCTCCGGTTTCCTTCCACATCCCAAAGACATGCTGTAGGCGGATTGGGCACTCCAAATTGGCCCTAGGTGTGAGTTTGTGCATGTGTGCCTTCTATGGAAGGTTGGGTGCCAGGCTGGCAACTTGACACCGTAAAACTCCACTGCCAATCATGAGCAGACAGGTGATCCCCTGTGGCAACCCCTAACCGGGAAAAAGCCAAAAGAAGAAGTTTCAATTTCTTTATTTGGGGTCTGACAGTATTTCACAGCTTCATCCTTGCCAGTGTGATTATCCCTGGTGATATATATTTTTGATGGATAAGGTGTGTTATTTTTATATTGTTGCATATCTCTAAGTTTTCTACATTTCTGCTTCCTATTCATTTAACATGTTTTTCCCACTCAGAAAAACACATTGTTATGTGCTCTTACATATTGATATCAATAGGAAAAGGGGTAAGAAAGGGATTTAAAGGCATATCAAAATGGTTCTGCTTATGCCATCAACCAGTTGTAACTAAAGACAACACAAACTTGAAGTGGAGTTCAACAACAACAATGATATTAATATAATTTTGAATGAAAATCAGCATATGGAATACAAAAAATACCCCAATACAACTACAGATTTTCTGCCTATTTTGTCTCCGGCTCCCCCGCTTGACAAATTTTTTTGGGTAATTCTCAGGCTTTAGAAGGTGTTTATAAGGTTTGCCTGGAATGTTGATAATCTAGATGGCAAATAGTATGCATGGCAGATCGACCACCAGGATTAAATGATCTGATTAACATAAAATGTTTTATTTTGGGAGCAAATCATTAGTGTAGAAAAAATGTACCCGATCTTGTTTGACTTTAGAAGCTAAGCAGGATCAAGCCTGGGTAGCAATTGGATGGGAAACTGGGAGCATCACTTTTTGCAATGGATTTTAACATTTTTTTTGATTGGTGAAAAAGAAAATCAAGAGGGCGGCCACGGTGGTGCAGCGGTTAGCGTTGTCGCTTCACAGCAAGAGGTTCTCTGGTTCGATTCTCAGCTGGGGTGCCTTCTGTGTGGAGTCTGCATGTCCTCCCTGTGGTCACGTGGGTTTCCTCTGGGTGCTCTGGTTTCCTCCCACATCCCAAAGACATGCAGTAGGTGGATTGGACACTCTAAATTGGCCCTAGGTGTGAGTGTGTGCCTTCTGTGGAAGGTTGGGTGCTGGGCTGGTAACTCAGCACTGTAAAACACCACTGCCATTCATGAGAGGACAGGTGATCCGCTGTGGCTACTCCTAACCAGGAAAAGCCGAAAGATGAAGATGAAGGTGAAAAAGAAAATCAAGATGTATGATTGGTTCTATTTTCTGATTGGTAAAAAGCCATTAAGATCTATGATTGGCTTGTTTTTAGTGTATAATGATTGGTCCTGTATACCAAAATTTTTTTTTTGAGATTTTTGAAACTAATTTATATATTGTATTTCATTGGGTGCATGTGCTTTGAATGATAGTTTGGTTGTGTGTGTGTGTGTTTTTTTGGTGAAAATCCTGGAAAGTATTTAAATAGTATGGAAACATTTTGTAAAACGATTCTGAGTAAGTTCTATGGTGAAAATATTAAAGAACGAAAGCACTTAATCTTAGGACTCTAGTAGTTTGTCTTTTGGAACTTAATATTGTATTTAATAATCATTTCAATAACTGCCACACCATGTATATCGAACAAGGCAATACACTCCTTATACATAACATCATCATATAGTAAGCCATTAGGGAACTTAAAACCCCTTAATCCCTTAGGAACTATACATCTATTGAGACATTCAGAAAAAAATATGCATTGTCAGGTTGAAGGTTTTTAATCTTTAGTAATTTATTTTCAAAAAGATGTATGTTATCTCTTAATATTCCCAAGGTTACATTGTTAGAAGAGTCCCCCAAAGTTTCCTGTCAGTAGCTGAACAGCTTATTTAGCTAGGTTTGAAACTCAAATAGCCTATTAACATATAACCCATCAAACGGGTATAGGGAGAACCAATATGATAATTGTTGGTGGCATTAATGTTTAAAAACAATACCTTGAATGTTGTTTTCATGATGAATCTCCATTGTACCTCCAGGGTGCAAGGTTTGGCAATCTGTTAAATAATCTGGTTGTGCCAAACTGTGAATAAATCCTGGCTCCCACTGCACCCACCAGATTGCTGAATGTTTGTACCTCCACGGTTCTCAAATACCCCTCATGACACCCTTAATGCAGTAAACTGCCAGTCCAACAGATTGTCATGCTGTGTAGAGCTACTAGATCCATTTTGACTACGTTTATTACTAGCAACCGTTAACTACCAAAACCATCATTGTGCATAACCGGTGCAGACATCATATCTTGTTTATGCTGCTTAAATTGTGGACTTAACAATTCAACCAACTGGGTGAGATTGTATTTTATAACCTCCATTTCAGTGAAGAGTTGCTGTAGAATAGTTGAGGAACAATTTGCTCCTCTGTCCATTTGTGTATTCATATCTCAAGAAATGTGCCACCAAACAAAAAAAGATTTGTTAGACCTGCTTCCTCTGAATATTGCTGACCTCTTGCTGCATTTTATTTTGAATTGAAGCTCTTAATTTAAGGTTTGATCACTTCTATTTTGTATCTTATTCTAGTATTACATTTGTTTTGTTTTAAGTTTTCTGTTCTGCTGGAGTTTTAAGAGTTCTTGGCTAGGGTCAGTTAAAAAGTTAGCAAAGAATTAATTTGCAAAGTATAAATAATATCACTTAATAAGTAGGGGGCAGCTGAGAAACAGCATTGCTCTTTTATTTAGAAATATCTCTATTTAGCTGAAGTGTTTGGCCTGCTTGCTCTAAATATTGCTGATCCCTGGCTGCATTTTTTTACCTCCCTCCCAATTCTTGTTGTGTTCTTAAATTTAGTGGCCTTTGAGTTGCCCACCCCTACTATAAATCTCATTTTGGACACTCATCCCAGTCCCATCCCATCAGCTCATTCTACTAGTACAGAGAGATCATTTGGGAAGGCCCATCCCATTAGTTTCTCAACCTTGAATTATCTTGTTTCCTCCCTTCCCACTTAACCTAAAAACTCCACTTTATTGATCTGCTTTTACTGTATTTGTGTTTCTTTCTACTTTATTACTTTATTTTGCTTTTGCTGCTTGTTCTAAAAATGATTTAATTGCATTTATTCTGTTGCATTTATTACTACATGTTAACAGTCTGAATAAATTGCAACTGTTATTCTAAGCCTTTTGATTTAAGCACTTGGGCTTCAGGACAGTTGTTTTATATTAGGAAGGTTTGTCGTCAGCACTCTTGTGGCAGGAGAGGTGACTTGCATCCTTCTAAGTTGAGAATTGCTGGTTGAAGGCTTAGTGTGTCTGTTCTAAAAGTGTCTTAATTTTGGTTTAAGCACTTGGGCTTCAGGCCAGTTATTTTACATTAAGAAAGTTTGTGGTCTGCACTCTTGAGGGAGGAAAGTGTAGATTCTGCCCTTCTGAGCTGGGAGTTGCTGGTTGAAGGGTTATTGTGCATGCTTATTTGAACTGTTTCTTTCTGAAATTGGTGCACTTTGTTTGCTGCAGCATAGACTAGATTTAGACCCACTGAATTTAGTTATTTTTGTATAATTTGAGCACTAAACCAGGCCATCTTTTGTTGGAGAGGGTTCCCCTGCACCCTAGTGGCAAGAGTGTGCAGTTAGAACTTGTCTGATTGAAGGTTGCTGGAAAAGGGCTCAGGTTTGAGCTTTTTTATTGGTTAATTGGTTATTTCATTTAAATCAGTTTGTTCTTGTTTGCTACTGTTATAGTTAAGTCTGTATCTCTTCTCCTGTGTTTTGCAGATCTGTTTGTGTGATTCCTGTGTTTGCTGCTATACCATCTTGTGTTGGCTGGGAAATGCCTACACTTAGTGGGAGTAAGCAAACTGGTTGGAACTGATTTGGTGTTAAGGTGTTTAGCTAAGAGCTCAGGGACAAGGGTTGGTTGGTCAATTCCAATGTTTCTATTTTACTTTCATTTTTGTGGTATTTATACCCTGCATTTGCATGGATTTGTGTTTGTTTGCACACTGCCACTGTGCTGTTTTAACCCTTTGTGAGGGATCTCAGCTACATGTTTCCCTTAAAGCAGTCCTGTGTAAGTGAGGCATTCCCTTGCAACTGCTGTATTGATTTTTATCCAGCCCCACACCTATATGTACTCTCCTTAGATAGTACCCATTCTACTATCCCTTACATCTCTTCCACAGATTCTGGCAGCCATGGATAGACAATTTCCTGTGATTTCTCCTGGTAGTCTGGTTGATATGGGCATTCTGAGACAGTGTAGCAACTGCCTCATGTACACGGACAACTGTCTACTACTACCATTTAGGAACACAATATGTGAGAAATGCAATTACATTAAGAACCTAGAATCCTTGCTGTCTCAATCACAAGCCAGTACATCTGACACCGAGAAGGTTGTCTACGCAAATACTACAAACATCATACCTCTAACACCACACACCCCCATACAACACACTCCTACATATGTGGAGGTTCTCAACAAAAAATATACCTAAACAAAAGAGACCTCTGAAGCAAAAACACGCATGCACATCACAACCTACACCACCAAGCACCACAAAAAGTACACCCCGCATGTCTCACAGCCTCTAAGGCCAGCTACAAACCCAACATAGTAGTTATAGGAGACTCTATTGTGAGACATACAGATGTGCCCATCACCAGGCTAGACAAGGAGACAGCCACAGTAAGCTGCTTGTCCAGTGCTAGAATCCACCATATCGCACACACACTCAAGTCTGTTATGACTCTGTCATAGTCCATGTTGGTGTGAATGACTTGAGATGTACCTCTCTGGACTATATGAACAGAGACATAGTTGAGCTTGCTGAATGTTTCCCAGGCAGGTATTTCCCTAGCCTTAAGCAGTATTCTAGTGTCACCCAGAATGATGCCTCAATACAAACAGAAATGATTGACTTTAACAATTGACTTAGTTCCTGGTGTCATTCCAAGGGGATGCAGTACCTGACAGCCTGGGAGGACACGATTGACAGACCATGATGCTTTACTAGAGATGGCATTCATCTGTCTCCCCTGGGCTTCAGGCTTCTGGCAAAGGCTCTTGCCTCCCCCATACTGCCTTTTTAGGCAAAGTCATGAGTACAAAATTACCAACGTGAAAAATTCTACTAAACAAAATTTAAAGGTCATGCTGTTAACGCTAGGAGTCTTAGCATGAAGCTGCACTCATTACAAGCATTCCTCACCCTGCAGGATGCTGACATTTGTGCAGTCACTGAAACCTGGTTCAAAGCTGCAGAGAGCACTCCAGCCTTAGATTACTCATCCTACCATACTTTCAAACCCCAAATGGAGGGCTACAAATCCAATGGAGGTGGACTTTCAATATTTATCAAAGCATCCACACCTCCAGGCTGGCCAAACAGAATGACACACAGGAGGCACTCCATGTGCAGTTAACTGTTGACAAGACACCTATTCAAATCATAGCTAGCTACAGACCCCAACCATGACTCAGGATGTCCACTTCACCTATCTGGACTTACTTGAATCCATCAAGATTCAACCATCTAACCTGGTCCTGGGTGACTTTAGCTACCAACCATAAAGTAGAAGACCTATTGTAGCCTAAACACGAACACCCAGAGATTCCACAACTTCATCAATGCCAATGAATTGGATCAGCTGGTTGACACCCCCACAATAGGTGAAAATATCCTGGACCTACTAATCAGCATGAGTAGTCACCCCTACAGTGTCATCCCCCTTGGTAAGATCTGACTGTAAAGCGATCACTTTCAAAGTCACCATCTCTCCTGTCCCCTCCTCTTGTCAGGGTCAAACAAAAAAACTTTTCCAAAGCAGATTACAATCTCCTGTGAGCAGGTATAAGCAGCTTCACAGCCACCATCCCTTCAGTTGGAACTATCAGTAATGTCCAAGCCTATACCAAAAAACTATATGAGCACCTACATAGCTGCATGGACTCAGCAGTACCTGACAGGACCAAGTCATCTTTCTCAAGGAAGAGTAAACCTGTCTGGTAGACAGCAGCAATAAAAAAACTCTATAATAAAAGGAAATAATTGCTGTCCAGGGCCAAGAAGGAGCATGTGCCAAGTTGGAAGCAATCTCTCCTTTGTCTGAACAAGCAAATAAGGTCACCGGTGAAATCCTCTAAGGCTAACTTCAAGTCCAAATTGGCCAGATCCACTAAGGAAAATCACAATGCTTTCTTCACATACATCCACAATCTCAAAGATAACACCCAAATCTGCTCTGAACTGGTGGTCAAGAACACCGCATACACAAATGTCATAGATATAGCCCACCTGCTGGCAGACAGATTCAGTGAAAACTTCACCCCCTGTCCCCCCTTCAGTAAGCCAGGACATCCCCAGCACCTGGCACCCTCCCCTCATCACCAGGGAGCAGGTCTTTAATGCCCTCTGAAAGGCAAAAAATACAGCCTCCATGGGACCTGACAATATCCCTAGCTGCATCCTACATGAACTCAGGCTTGAGCTCTCAGCACCATTAGGCACCCTATTCAACCAAAGTCTGAGCACCATCTTCAATCCAGGTGAATGGAGGACAGCCACGGTCATCCCTCTACACAGAGGTGGAGCATCTACTGACCCAAGCAATTATAGGCCCATCAGCTTAACTAGCTTGATCTGCAAGGCCATGGAATGCATTATCATGAATCTTATAAACAAGGACATTGGCAACCTCCAAATGCTTGACCCCACACAGTTTGGTTTTGTCAAAGGGATATCATGCCTCTTAAACTTGGTCAACTTCTTCGAAACAGTCACCTAAACCATGGACAAGAGGAAGACTGTGAACACCACCTACCTTGACCTAGCCAAAGCCTTCAACACTATTCCCCACTCAGGCATAATAGATGAACTCTCCCAGCTAGGCATCAACCTGTATGTTACCAAATGGGTAGCTAACTGGCTCGCTGATAGAACCCATTCAGTCAAAATAGGGGAAGACACCTCTAGTAGTACACCTGTAATGAGCAGCATACCCCAAGGATCAGTCTTGAGGCCTCTACTGTTTGGCATATACTTTTCTGAGGTGCAAAACAAAACAAGTGGCCTGTGGCTGACCAAGTTTACAGATGATTGCAAGCTGGACGCTATCTTAAATTCCTCTAGTGATGTGAACATTCTCAGAGGGCCTTACTCAAACTAATGAATGGTGTCAGAAGCATGCCAAGAAATGCATTGTTATCCCCATTTGGGGAAAATGGCATCCCCACTAATTATCACGTTAATAAAGTACTAAGTACGCAATCAGTCATGAGGGATTTGGGTGCCCAGGTTGATAGAAACCTGACTTTTGACCACCACATTGCCTTTGTTGTACGGAAGGCCTTTTATATGGCCCAGCTTATAAGTAACATACCTGTACTCCTCCCTTATCAGGCCCATTATCGAGTACAGTGCCTCCTTTGGCATGTAGCTTGCCAAGCACATGCTGCAGCTGGAGAGACCACAGAGGTTCCTGACCAAGAAAATCCAAAGTCTCAAGCACCTATCCTATACAAATAGGCTAAAAGCCATGTCCCTCTACCCAGACTCATACAGACTGCTCAGAGGTGACTTGTGTCTGGCATACAAGGCCATCTCAGACCCAGTCTTTATGGAGTTGCTGCATATCCATAAGTTAAACTCCACTCATGCAACCTGCATGCAAGGTCTCAACCTGGTCTGTGACATTAATAGAACTTGTTGGTGGGATAGATTTGTGTCCCCAAGACTCCCCCATATGTGGAATAGACTCCCTCTCCATGTCAAACAGAGTACCTCACTAGCCCTCTTTAAGAGGAACCTGGATGACTGAATGGGAACAGAAAATACACCCCTTGGATCCCACCTGTGTCCCTGCTGGACAGGGGGAAACAGGTGCTGGCATTGTGAGAACATGGCCAAAATTATTAGCTAGGCTTATAAGGGCCTCTGTGCCAATAGCCTAGTATCATTCTATGAACCAGAAAATGGGCACTAAGTACAGCATAAGTATGACTAATCTTCTTCTTTTGGCTGCTCCTGTTAGGGGTCGCCACAGCGGATCATGTTTCCATTTCTTCCTGTCCTCTGCATCTTGCTCTGTGACACCAACCACCTGCATGTCCTCTCTCACCACATCCATAAACCTTATCTTAGGCCTTCCTCTTTTCCTGTTACTTGGCAGCTTCATCCTTAGCATCTTTTTTCCCAATATACTCTGCATCCCTCCTCAGCACATGTCCAAACCAACTAATAATATGACTAATAATAATTAATGACTAATAATGAAGATAAAACACCATACAGAACTTGAGTGGACATGTACACAACATTCAAAACACCAGTCTGTAGCAATTGATTTAAAAATAAATGCAGCGACCATATAAAACCACCATTGAAACCAAAGCTCTGAATCCTCAGGCTTGCCTACTAAAAATCTGTGTCTTTCAGCCTTCAACCTGGATGAAAAGAACCCTAGAGACATTTCCTTATTCTGGAGAAGGACGAGGATGAAGGTTAAGATAAGTTGTAGTTCAGAAGCTAAGAAGTTGACAACCTGAAGTATGGGTTGTTCTGCCTATATACAGTCTGCTGCCAATTTTAGAAATAGTCTGACTTTCTTACAAAGTACACCAGTTACATAGCTAGTTCATAGGTTCATAGATTGGTACTAGGCTATCAGCCCTAGGGCCTATACAAGCCTAGCCATAACAATTCCCTGGCCATTTCTTCCCACATTATTTACTTTCCTGGACCCCTGTCTAGCAGGGAGACTGACATGATCCCTGGGGTGAATTTCCTTTCTCCCATCCAATCGTCAAGGTTCCTCTTGAAGAGGTCCAAAGAGGCACTCTGCTTGACATGTATGGGCAATCTATTCCAGAGTCTGGGGAGTCTCTGGGTCAGGAACCTATCCCTCCAGCATGTTTTGTTTATTGTGATGACAAGGTTTAGATACCTGGAGCATGTAGCTCTGAGGGATTGGGACTTCTTTAAGTGTAGCATGTCCAACAGCTCTGGGTTTGACATGGCCTTGTATGTTAAGCAGAGATCGCCTCTGAGTAGGCGATATGCGACAGAGTATAGCTGGAGTTTTTTAAGGCGGTCAGCGTAGGGCATCTGCTTTAGGCCTGTGATTCTTTTAGTGAGGTATTTCTGAGGCCTTTCCAGTTGTTGCAGATGTCTTGAGAGGTACATACCAAATGGGGGGCTGTATTCTATAATGGGTCTAATGAGGGATGAGTACAGTGGGACAATGACCTCCTTTTTTCTGGATGAAAAGCCCTTCGTGATGAGGTGTGCCACATAGAAGGATTTCCTGACTGTTGTGGCGATGTGGTTATCGAAGGTGAGACCACTGCCCACCTGTGTCCCTAAGTCTCTTATCACACTTTCTGTGTTTAGTGTACTGCCACCTATATGGTAATTCATGGATACATGTTTTTTCCCAAAGTTGATGGTAAACTCATATAAATACTAAGTACACTTGTCTCACTGTTCTCCACATATAAATTTTGAATAAGCACATCTGCCTTGCTATACTCCTATTTGCCATTTTGTTTCTCTATTGTAGTCAGCAGGAAGATTGTCTGAGGATTGGAGGATGTTCAAACAGTTCAAAGGTCATCATGCTGTTGAGCTGAGTCCTATCTCTGTAGTGAAACTTCAGAATCATTAGTGAGACATGAGAAGATTGCTTGGAGGGTTGGATCTCTGGCAAATGTATCTAACAAAGTTTTATTTCTAGTTTTAATTTGCTTTCAGTGTGTTATGATTCAGCATGTTTGTCCAGAAAATGAAGGGAAACCATCAATTCTTTAGCTGGTAAGTAGCAAAGTTAAAGCGAGAGGGAAGCACCTCCTCTAGGATTGTTGTCACATGTGTTCTCACACTGTTAATAGCAGGATAATTTGATTTGGTTAAGCTTTGCCACAGCTGGTGGCTAATGATAGAGCCTAGGGTACGGGGCACAAAAAATACTATATTTGGTATACACTGTTTGAAACTGGAATGTCTTCTTTGAATAAAGTATAGCTGTAGAAATCATGGCCACTGAGATGCTGGCATTATTGGTGCTACCTGAAATGTTAATGTGATTTTTAGGATAATAAGGGCATCTTTGAAATCACAGTGTGGTAATCAGGACTTCAGAGCGTGACTCTGAACTTTTTAACTTTTTACATATTAATTGACAAGTCAGGAAGACAGAGTCTTCACCTTGTCCTGCTTTTGTCAATGCAGGAAATAATTAAGCACTAAGTAGCCCGGAGCTAAAGCATCTGCCACTTTATATATGTCTAGATACTGTTTATTACTCATAAAGCACCTGTAATTAAGGATGTTTGTCACAGAATTACTGTCCATTTAGTAAGATAAGTCAAAGCTATTATAGCACAGAATAAAGTCATTAATGTTTTTCTTTTCTTAGGTTTTGCCTTCCTAAGACAGTAGAAATATATGTGGCTAACAAACAATGCAGACATGTCCTAGTCCACAGGTTAAGTACATCAAATAAGTTTCATTATAAGTAGGATTTTACCTGGCTGAAGTGAAAATTTTGACTTGGTTTCCAATGTTTTATTTTATGTATGCATGTCTGCTCAGATGTAAATATGATTATCAGCAAGTATGTATTCGAGTTAGTGTGTCTGGATTACTGCTCTACTATTACTGTGCCATTACCCTTATTTCATTTTTTTCAGTATCTTTCATTTTCAGAAATTGCCATGCAAGTATGTGATCTGTAATAGTATTTTATAAAGTTAACAGAGCTATTGTATTTCTTCATGCTAAGTTAGAGGATTATTATCAGGCCTCTGATTATAACAAGCTTGTTAAGTGCTTGAGATATGAATGTCAAGAAATTCACCTTGAGAGTAAAGGTGCTTAACAAGCCTGTCTTTCAACCAGTTTTGGAACATAATTACAGTGCTCCATGTCCTACAATAGTATAATGTATAATTAACTTTTTAAATGTTATTAACAGACTAAGCTAGTTTAGGGTATGAGAATTTATATTAGTAATACATTATCATGATTATTGACAGTGAATTGTTTTGACTGCTGGTTAGGGCTGATGGATTATAACTCTTTTGTGGACATTTTTCTGAATAAAAAGGCTTTGTCTATTCTATGTGACAACTAAACATAAAAAAAAAATTTAGGAAAATGTCAGAGCACTGAGGATATCCATTTTGGGTAATCTAAACCAACCTATTTCATAGCCTCACAGTTTGTGTCTGGTTGTACCTTTTCTGTACAACAAAACAGGGGCTAACAAACCCAGTTCTTGGTAAATCATGGTTTTATAGTTTTAAATAACTATATTGAAGTTAATAATATAACTTAAAGTGGATTACAGAACAAAAATACTGTTATACATTTATATGCATGCACATTTCACCCCAAGTATAATTCAAATTTGATCTGTTACCATCATTAAGGTTTTTCTTTGCTGTATACATTTTCATCAGATGATCTCACTATTAATGACGATGAGATCAGACTTAGATTTAAGTTAGTGCTTTGGAATAATAAGCTTGAAATAATTTGAGTTGTTGGTCTCTGTAGGAAGCTAATACAATAAATTTGAATGGATATATAATTCACAGGTCAAACCTGCAAATCTTTCTGTTATGTAAATGTACAATCTCCTCAGTTTCTTGAGTTATGTTTCTGTTGCACAGAAAATCTTCAGGAAATGCCGGCACAATGGCGATTTCTAGAAAGTTTCACACTAGGCCATATAGACTTATTCAAAGAGTAAATCTGGGGATAATCTGAAAATGAAGAAAATGTTCCAAATACTTCACTAAAAACTTCAGCAGCATCCAAATGATTTCTTACAGTTAGACTTTTATAACCCATTTGATTAGGCATGCCTGAACTAACCTCAGAAGATTTAACATGTTTGTATATTTTTTTTATTGGGAAGAGATGTGGAAGCTTATTCTTTTTAATATTTTGATTTTCATACAGGCATTACCCTGGTCAGTGTTTTGGTTGCTATATTCAATATTTTTTTTTAATCCTGGTTTCCACAGGTGGTGCTTCTTGCCACATTTTTTTTCTTTCTGAATTCTACTGTCAATGTGTTTTCTTTCTAAAAGAATGCTTAATTCTGACTGATGGCACATTCTCCTTGGTCTATATTTGACTTGTGTTATTAAACATGGAACGCAAACCTTCACAAGAATCAGAGCTTATGTCATAACAAATGTTTCATATTAGCCCTGAAATTACCTTATAATCTTCCCTACAGATAGTTTTACCACATCTGCACTGTTGTATACCTTACTGATAAATGAGAAAGTAAAGTATATACCTAGGTGGTCTGCCTTACCTAATGGGATGGGAATTGATGGAGTAGTTAATACTTTTGTACATCTAGGTGTATTAAAAAGACATCCAGTATATTAGTACTCCAGTACCCCTCACTGGAAAGGTTACATGTTGTACATTTTTTTTTATTATTATTTTATAATTTAACATTTGTTTACCAGGAAAGTTTGACGGAACAAAGCCAGTTTTCAGCAGAGGCCAGGGGAGAAACACTCCAGATGCATGTTTTTGTAAAGTGGTAGGAAACCGGAGTACCTAGAGGAAACCCACACGAATGCAAGGAGAACATGCAGACTCTGCACAGAAGGCACTTCAGCCGAGAATCAAACCAGAGAACCACTTGCTGTGAGGTGACAATGCTACCGCTGTACCACTGTGCCATACATATCCAGGATTTGTAATAGTCTGGAACAGATTTTGATCTCAGTGCTTCAGAAAGTGGTTATAGTCCAATTACTGGGTCTATATAAAAACTTCAAAAGAGTGAACACTCTTACATCGACACCAAATAACCCAAACCACACAATGTTGAACGTACGGAACAGTGATTTTTCCCCAGGGGAAAAAAAAATCGCCACTCCAAAAAAAACAAAAAAAAAACAAATCCACAGACAAAACAAAGTGGGGGGCTTCACCCCCCACACCCTCCCTATTTAAATATACCAACTCCAAGATCACACCACAGTGGAAGAAACGGCAAAGTCCTGACAATGGCCCAGTGTTTTTTTTTCCCCTGGGGAAAAAAAAATCTGTTCCGGCCATTTGACATTCTGTGGTTTCACTTATTTGCAGTCGATGTAAGAGTGTTCACTCTTTTGAACTTTCGATTTCCTAAAATAGACTCCAGTCATTACATGGTGAACTAAGGTCTGCCATGATAATGTGATTCTTTTTGTTTGCATATTTTTATTTGGCAGGAAATACATTCATTACTGTTTCAAGAACTAAGATTACAGCTTTTGTGAAAGGCATAGTTAGCATAAACAGTAAAGAACCCTATAATCTCATTAGCTTTGTCGTTATTTGTTATAGTCAAATGGTATCTGCTACTGGTGTAAATTTAAATGCCTCCACCAATGAAAGGTTTCGGACTCCTTCTTTTTTCCTTTCATATCATGTGCATCAAGTCCTTAGACTGAAAGCATCCTCTTGGTCTGGGGAAATACGATACATGTTTAGCACAATCTACTATAATAACTTAGAATTCAACTGATGCATAGCTGGTCTTGTCTCTAAAAACAACTTTTTTATTAATTTTAAAAGAGAGTGTACAAAATTATTTAAAGATAAATAGAACAAAAACATAACTGTTTACAGATGCCCACAACAAAATCAAACATAGACAACTAAATCATTAAAATGTATCAAGTAAATCACTTAATTTTGACCAAAATCTGAACTGGTGAATAATATTTGAAGTTCTCATTTTGGCAAGTGACAATTCCTTTTTACAAATTTTTTTTGCTGAATTAATAAATTCAGTGAAAGAAAGTGTAGTTTTACATTTCCAATTCTTTGTGACTGTTTTTCTTGCTATAGCTAAAGTGGACCAAATAAAAACACCTGCAGCCTAGGAATGGAATCTGGACCTGGAGTATTAAATAAGATCAAAGACTTAGAAATTATACAATTATCTGTCCACAAAGCTTGGGCAAAATTTCTCAATTCAAACCAAAAAGGAGTTACTATTTTATAATCCAATGTCATATGAAACCAATCTGCATTAGAGACTTCATTACACCTTCAACAATAAATTTTCCCATAGTTGTATATTAAAGCCGCTTAAAAAGCTCTGTGAAGAAATCTCCACATATATATTTTCTAATAAAGAAAAAAAGTAGATTTTCCTGCATATTAAGAATTAAGCATTTATCTTCATCAGAAAAGGCCTTCTCATTAATCTTATTTGAGTAATTCCAAAATAATAAATATGTGGAACCACACTATTTTCTTATTTTATAAATTATTGATATATATGATTTATTTTTATTTGTGTTGCTATTGATTCTGGAAAAAAAACTTGTATTTCTGGAAAATGCTTTGTTTGAAAATCCATGGAGATTTTGATTTTATCAAGAACATATTTTTACAAGATTGTATAGTCAACCAATTGTTATTTTCTAAACCATGTCTTGCAAGAAGATACTCTGTATTATGTGATTCATTTCTGATTAAGAATTGATGCCAAAAGATTAAATCTGCATCTCTAAGGTCTAGCATTTTGTTTATATTCAAAGTTCCCAAACTCACAGTATTTGATATAGGGAACAATAAAAACAGTAAATATTTAACTATATAATTAGAATTCATGAATCATTAAAATGTATAAGAATATAATCAGTGAAGGGAGAAGTGTAGTACTTTTTCTTTTCATTTAAACACAAGTCTTTCAAGATCCAGTAAAATTAATTATTTCCAAATTTAGAGAAAGATTCTAACATAGCTGTTATTTATTAATCTTTCCTGAATGGATTTCCAAGTGGATTGGTAAGTGGAATTTAACCATAGAGATATTAAATTGAGAATTATGGATTTGGCATATCATTCAACATTTGGAAAACTTAATCCACCTTCTTGCCAACTTGTAGCATGACAAATGATATTCTTGTTTTATTGAGGAACCAGAAAAAAAAGTTAAGAAGAGTAGAATTTAATTTCTTAAAGTTTTTTAAGAGGGGGAATAATTAGTGACTGTAATAGAAAAGTATTTTTGGTAGGAGTATCATTTTTATTAAAGTAAGGCTATCTTCCATTGTAAAAAAAATTGTTCCAATTAATAATTTAGCAACAGTGTCTATTAAATTACTATAATTTACTGCTATTGAGTCTTTTACAGTAGATTTAATTATTATTCCAAGATAATTTGTGAACTGTCCCAAATAAAATTCTTATAGTTTGTTATATAATTTAACTTTTCATTAATAAGTAAAGTTTCTGTTTTATCAGGGTTAAACATTAAACCTGATGCTTTTTCAATGTAATTAATAGACTTAATTAAATTTTATATTGAAGCTTCAACATCACCACTTGTTATTAAAATGTCATCTGCAAATAACTGAATTTTACAGGAATAACTTTCATCTATTGTAAATCCCTGAATTTTCTATTAGATCTAATAACATTTTTGAAAGGTTCAATTGCTAGAGAAAATAATAGAGGTGAAAAGGGAGAACCCTGTTTTGCACCTTTTTATATTTTGAAAGAGATATAATGAAAACAGTAAATTTTAATAAAAGAGATTAATTATAAAATGTATAAAACCTATGGAGAAATTCACATTAAGTGCTTTGGACAAATAATTCTAATTAATCGAATCAAAAGTCTTATTTATATCTATCATTCTTTTTTGTTTTTATTATCCAGGTCTGTTAAAGTATTAAGTCTAATTATGTTATCCTTAACCTTTCTATGTGGTATAAAACCAGTCTGATCATCATTTATTAATCCTGGCATAATAAGGTTCAATCTTTTAGCAAGAAAAGACAAAAATATTTTATAATCAACATTTAATAACGAAATAGGATAGGTTCATAGGTTGGTACTAGGCTGTTGGCCCTAGGGCCTATACAAGCCTAGCCACAACAATTCCATGGCTATTTCTTCCCACAGTATCTACTTCCCTGGACCCCTGTCTAGCAGGGCGACTGACGTGATCCCCGGGGTGAATTTCCTATCTCTCGTCCAATCATCAAGTTCCTTTTGAAGAGGGCCAAAGAGGCGCTCTGCTTGACATGTATGGTCAGTCTATTCCAGATTCTGGGGAGTCTCTGGTTCAGGAACTTATCCCTCCAGCATGTTTTGTTCATTCTGATGACAAGGTTTAGATCCCTGGAGCATGTGTCTGTGATGGATTGGGATTTCTTTAAGTGTAGTGTGTCCAACAGCTCTGGGTTTGACATGGCCTTGTATGTTAAGCAGAGATCGCCTCTGAGTAGATGATATGCGACAGAATATAGGTGGAGGTTTTTTTAGATGGTTAGCATTGGGCATCTGCTTTAGGCCTGTGATTCTTTTAGTGAGTGAAAAATGCTTAAAATGATTTAAAAGCCAGTTTAGTATAAAATAAAAATACATATTTCACTAACAAATGCAGAACATTTTGAAGAGTTAAATCTGCTTATTAATATTATTTTCCAATAATTAGTGAAGTAACTCTGAGTAAGGCGAAAAACTGAAGTGTTCTAAGCATCATCTCCTCTAAACTGTTAGATACAGCAGAGAAGACCTCTTATGTTAAAGTACAAGTACAATAATGTAATGTATATAAATGTCATTATATGCAAATTTATTTCTCTCAGAGCGAGTTTATAATCACTGTTAATAGTTTCCAGTCAATTGTCTATAAAAATCATTTTGTATAAAAAAACTATTTTATAGCAACCAGTGTGCAGAGGTGTGAACCATATGTTATCCCATATAAGATATGCTAGCTTCCTGTATGCTTGTTTTCATTTACATTTTAGTAATGAAGTGTTTAATCTTACATTTTTGTTGCATTGTACAGCTTTTTTGGGCATCACATCAGGTGTTAGAGTTCACAATTGCATTTCAACTAAAGCATTGGGACAACTATATACTGAAGTAATACCAAAATGTTATAGGGATATTTAGTTTTTTGTAGGCAGCTGGTTATACCTTGTGAAAATACATCTGTAGACCCCTTACTTATGAATAGACAAGTGTGGTCTGTGTAGATATGTATTTCACTTTGAGTGTGTTTTTTGCATGTGGATGTCCTTATATGTATAGAATTAAAATGTATCGTTTACTTAAGTACAGATGCTTAATCTGCATCTTACAAGCTTTCAGATGATTATTAGCTCTCTATAACAATATTTTACTATGTATGGCAGATCATTCTCTGTTTACTATGCGATCAGCTTCATTCATGCTATGCATTTGTAAATATTCTGTATTCCACCAACAGTCTTGATGTTTAACTACCTGTTTGTATTATATCTCAGGTCTTCCATTATCTGTGGATCACCCACAGTCTATGTGTTTGTTATACTCCTTTTTATGAGATTAAACCTTTAGGTGTGCCACTGTCTGTTGCAAGAAGCAGATCAGTTATTTTACTTATTAGATCTTATTTAATGAAACTACCTATTCCTGTGAAGAATCTGTATTCCAATGGAACCCAGGTAGAAAATACCAGATAGCCCTTGAACAATGCAAAAGTTAGAAATTGTCAGAAATATAACACATAGCTAGCAAAGAAGTTAATGAATTGTGCTTGTATAAATGAAACGTGGATATGAAACACTATATTAGGTCAGTGACAATAATGGATCAGTTAAGGAAAGTAACCTTTTAAAATATCAGGACTTACAGTGCCAAGTCCTGAAATGCTTACTTAATAATCAAAAATCTAGTCTGACAATACAATATAGCAGGTATCATGTTACAGAACCAGAGAAACTGTAAAGGAAATTCCATTACTGTAATAGGTACTTTTTTGTTGATCAGATGTAGTCTGCATAGTAGTAACTGTCTAATTCATTATTATTAAAGGTATATTAGTTTTGTTCAGCTTCTTTTATGACATATTAAGGCCAGTAATATTGTTTTAAACAAGCATTTTCATTACTGTAAATGACATAGTCCTCTGTACTGTGATGATCTGCTGCATGAGTATATTATATTTACACTGTACTTATATAAAGGATCCAACTTTAACTGAACTATAATTAGGATGACCACAAGATGTCACTAAACAGAGATTAGTACCAGCTGTCTTTAAGTCTGCAGATGTCTTCTTTTTCTTCTTCCCAGTGCATTCTTCTTTCTTTTTCTTCTTTTCATTATTATACTTTTTAAAAGATAATGAGCATAAAAACTACTAAGATATGTTTTAAAATTAACTAGATTAATTTTAAATGTTCTATTTTTGTGTTTCTGCTGTTCATTTTTAAATTTTAAAAGTTTACTTCCTGTAAATGAGGGTTACGGTTCAAAATACTTTTCCCGTAGAATAGGCAGCTTTAACATGGAATCTAGACTGTCATAAGTTGAAAAACAGCTTGAGGTATGTGAAAAAATGTTCTAAAGATATTTAACTAACATTAGGCAGGAAAATGGACTGAAAAGAAGCAGTTATAAAAAAACAGTCAATAGCGTATATAATTCTTTGAATAAGAGCCCGTGTAATGATCAAACACCACACAAGTTAAACCTATTAAAAGAAAATGAAGTAATGTATATAAATGATTTTCATGCAGCCAAAATCACTCAACACAACATCCACTTGCACATAGATAAAGCTCATCACATACACCTACATTCACCAGATAGAATAACCAAAAATTAAAAAAAAAACAGATTACTTGAAATTATGTATAGAATGTATATATAAATTAAGTGAATTAGTTAAACATGTTAATATACACCACCATCCGTACTTAAATGAAATAATAGAAGATAACAAGTATATATATATATATATATATATATATATATATATATATATATATATATATATATATACTATCTCCAATACTGTCAATACACCCCTACCACATACACACTACTGTCTGTGCTTGAAAATAATGCTAGGGAGAATTAAAATAAAATAAAAAAGGGACTTATAACATTTATATATATATATATATATATATATATATATATAGATATATGTATATATATATATATATATATATACACACACTATTTCAAATACTATAGAAAAGGTATTTTGATAAAGTATATATTTTTGCTTTACCATGAATTTGATGATGAACTACAATAGATGAGAAAATTGAATACCCGTGAGAAAGCTATCTAGGCAAAATAGAAAATGAGAACATTACTTTTATTTCATTATTTTACTATTTTTTGTCTTTCGAAGACCAGCCATTTCTTGTTGGTTCTCTCTTTAAGCTGACAAGAGTCCAATCCATATTTTTTGATTGATCAAAACGTTTCTTTTTCTGAGAAATGTCCACTGCATCTTCTAGAGGATTAAGTTTTCTGGCATTTAATGTTTAGCTTCTTTAAGTCTTTTATGAATGGAATGCATGCTTTCCATTTGGTCATAACAGATGTAGTCATTGTCGAACTTGATAGCATCGTTATTTATTTTTATCAAAGAATTATGCCATGCAGTCTTCAGTATCAGGTCCTTGTCTTGGCTGAATAGACATTTTACAGTACTAGATGTGGGGACTGGAGGATTTTTCTTCAAAGAAGAAGTCAAAAGAGATCTATGGGCTCTCTCAATACCAAAAGAGAGAGCTTCTGGTAGATTTAGAATTTTAGGTATCCAATTAGTTAAAAACTGCAACATATTGATTTCTTCTTCCTTGGCTGGTTTTCCATATATCCTAATACCATAAATCCTAATATTATTTCTTCTAGATCTACTTTCTAGGTACTCTTTTTTTCATAAGCTTTCTGGGAGTCTTGAATGTAGAACTCTTTCAAGAAAATTTCAACAGAAGGAATAGCTGTTGTATAAGGGAATGAAGAACTCAGACTGATTATTACAGAGACATGCAGTTAAAATAATGATTAAATTAGACTAGCATGAGAGATGTGGGAGAGGGGATGATGGGGTATAGGTGGTGCAGGAGAGTGACTAATTGGTTAACATTACTAATTCACAAGTCCAGGGTACAGTCCTAATCTCTCTTCTCTGCTGATTTAGAGTTGGAATGTTCTCTGTGTCTATACATACATAAATACAAATGTTTCAAGCATGGGCATTAAAGCCCTTCTAGCTTGCCAATATGCCAAAACACTTGTTCCCATAATAAATGTCCAGGCTGTTCTTAAAACTATCACTTGCTTTAATGTAATGTGGTAGTCTGTTCCAAGCATCAGCTACTCTGTCAGAGAACCAGTTAGTACATTTCTCATTCCTATAGGTTATCTGATGATTCTCTAGTACTCTTGGATAACCCCAAACATTCCCAGAGGTAGTTGTCCCTAAATGCCCTATATACCTGAATAATATCTCTTAAATATATGTAAGAGACACTGTACAAGTTCAGATATTTTAGTCTTTCATAATAACTTAGATTTTCACATCCATGGATGCCCTTAGTATATTTCCGCTGTACTCTTTCCAGTTTATTCATGCTTGTTTTCCTATAGGGTTTCATATTGTTATTCCATACTCAAGTTTGGGTCTAATGTAACTAACAAACAATAACTTCATTATGTTTGATTTCCTAGACTTTATATTTTTATACAACCAACAGTTCTATAACTGTCATTAGCCAATTGGTTGATATGATTAGAAAAACTCATAGCTGAATCTACCCATATACCCAGGTCCTTAAATAAGTCTACAGCTTCAATCACTGTATGCTGTATTAAATATTCACCTTTCAGTTTGTTTCCCAAATCTCATATGCTTAGTTTTTGATGTATTTATCAACATATTATTCTCCTGTGCCCAAATGGTCAATTTAGTCAAATTATTTTGCAGACATGCCTTATCTGTAACACTTGTAATCAGTTTACCCAATTTCAGGTCGTCAGCATATAGACTGTAGAATACCTCAGATGAAAAAGTAAGGTCTGAAAGATACAATCTAAACAAGTAAGGGTCTAATACAGAGCCCTGTGGGACACCTTGACTGTAACCAAGGATTTTACCTGTCCAGTTGGTGTGTGATACTTGCCATGTCCTATTTGTAAGCCATGCAGCTATCCATCTTATCAACAGTACACCAATACCTAGTTGTAGTAATTTATTGATCAGTGTTTTGTGTATGACCCTGTCAAATGCTGAAGTTAAATCTATATAAATCACATCACAATTTTTCATCCATAGCTGTTATTATATTGTTATAGAATATCGTGTTACAGGTGGTAATAGATTTATTTTCAACATATGCATGCTGATATATGGTTTCAAGTCCCAACCTATACAGTTCTGACAATAACTTATCCAGTATAACCTTCTCCATTATTTTTCCACAACATGAAAGCAGACTTAAGGGTCTATATGATTTTGGGTTTGTCCTACGCCCCTTTCCCTTAAAGACAGGTTTAATGAGTGCATGTCTCCAATCTTGAGGAATCTCCCTATATTTATATGACCTAGTGAATAATAGATGTAATGGCAGTATAAGTTCTTGCTTAAGTGTTCTCAGGTCATTGTTACTTATTCCGTCTCCTCCCTGCCCTTTGTTTGGATCCAGTTTGCACAGTTCTTTTTCAGTATAATCTAATTTGATTCCAGTATCTGGGGTTACCTAGATGTTACTAGGACAACTTGCCATCCCTTTTGTGGAGCCAAACTGTTTTGCATAAGATTTTGTTAATATATCTATAATCTGTTGTGTCTGAGAATAAATTTTAGAATCTGCACACAGTTTATCAATTTGTGTATCTACTCCTTCCACATCTTATGTATCTATAAAAAGGTTTCCTATTATGCTCATTATCTTTATATAAATTTTCTTCAAAATTTTCTTGCTCTTGTCTAACACTATGCTTAATCTGTTTCTCCAGCTTGTTTATTTCAGTTTTCAAAGTTGTAGTTCAACCTCTCTTCCATTTCTTATATTTTTTGTCTCTTACCTTAATCAGGTATCTTGTTCTTATGGAAATATATCCCCCTGATGTTGCGTGCCTAGATCCTGATGTTAAACATTTTTTTGACTTTTTGCACTCAAAACAATTTCTCTTTCAAAACTTTCCACATTACATCTGCAGTTTTTTCGCTGAACTGTAGGGATTTTCTATGGGTAATATAGTTTCTTCGCACCTTCCAGAAACATGTGATTTATCTGAATTAACCATATATGCTGATTTTATGTAATGGGTCATTTTGGGAAAAGAAGATCACAGATGAACTATGTCACTTACATGGCTATCAAATGAGTGAGTTAAAAACAAAAAATAAAAAGTAGTCTGTCAGTCTTAAAACTGATTTAGCCCATATTAAAATGTCTTCTACTTCTACACATGTGTGTGACTGTCCACTAGTAAGCTTTAGTTAGGATTTCCTGTACCCCTGATAAAAATATCTAATTTGTAAGGCTAAATATACCATAGTCCAAGTAAAAGCTTTAGGGGACTTCAAGCTGGGATTAATGACTTTGTCTTACTGCCATATTAAGAATGTTTAGGCTAGCTGATGATGAAAAGATGGATACTGAGTTACCTAAGCAAAAAAAAAAACAAAAAAACATGGCTGTCTTGGACAAGTTGAAGTTGTTAGAAACTGCTTTATCTTGCTAGTGGGGCTTTTAATAGGACTCTTTGTGTCAATGAAACTGGATGGAAGGAATACTTAATCCCAAAGATATGGGAAGACATCCAATTTGTTGTTGATGTATTAGGGAATAAAAACTTGGCATTTGTACATTCAAATGTAGAGTTTATATCAGCTGCATAGTAAATTGAATCACAGATTCTCAAGACCACATTATCAAATGCTAAAACATCAAAAGAAAAACAATAAAACATCTTCATTTGGTGAGGGGCTTGCATTTCCCAAATGGGGTGCTGTGCTCTCCAGACCCCTTGCAACTTATATATTCTAATTCTGAGATTGCACCACAGTGGGGGAAGGGGGGATTTTCTGATCCCCACTGTAAAACAGTCTCAAACCATAAGACTGTCTTGCAATTTCCTCAGTTGATGTTTTGACATTTGATAATGCTATCTTGACAATCTGAGGTTTGATGTATTGTGCAGTCACTATTATAAACTATACCCACTTCTGACATGAAAGTTGTGCGTTAGGCCCGGCAAGCCAGCACGAAAAAATCTACTGCCAATCATTAGCGGACCGGAGTTCCACTGTGGCGACCCCTAACCGGGAAAAGCCGAAAGACACAACAACCCACTTCTGACATGTAACTAGAATGTACAATCTGATGAAATCCTGATATATACAGCTGCCATTAATGAACTAGTGAAATTTGCTTGCTGAGATAATTCTCTAATTCATTTTGTTCTCTTGGGATATAGATCTGTCAGGAACAAAACTGAGTTACATTGCCCAGTGTCACATTTATAGTACTTCCCTGTAAAGCTTTTGTAAGTCTCTCTTATTTCCTGGATCTCCCTCTTCATCAAGCCCATCCATGACTCTCAACTGACCCATTTGTACCCCATTTCAAGCTTGGACTTCCACATCCACCATAACTCCATGCATGGGATTCTCCCCTTTATGGAAAATACCTTATCATTAACTTCCTTTTACTCCTCTTGCTTGGAGGTGGGGTGAGATTCAACATCTGTTAAGCTATCTTTCATGGAAAGCTCAGGGTTTTGACTTAGTTGTTATAACCTCTGTCCTGCTTGGCTCTCCTAATTTCTTCATGGGGCATATTGATTTAAATTTTAGTGAGCTATCTTCAGAGATTGCATGTCATGTGCTATGCATTTATTTTAGAATGCTGAATTTGATTAAGGTTCTTATGGAGGTTTGACCACATTCATGGTATGTTTGTGTTAGCCATCATTTAGTATCTTATGTTGCTAGAAATAAAATATTTGCTGATGTGAAGAAATACATTTGGAAAAGAAATTAGTTTTCCTTGTATTTTGAGTTTTTTTCTTTGTCGCACAATAGGAATGGGAAAAAAAGTTTACAGTGTATAGCAAAAAGTGCATGCATATAGTAGTAAAGTTCAATAGCAGAGACATCTCTTATGAGATATACAGAGCTACAGCAAAGGCTGTGGTTGCATGCAAGAAGCCTAGTGCTGAAAAGTGCAGAGAGTAGTATCTTTGTTACTATACCTGTAAAGAGGCTTTAACAGCATAAGCAGGATATTGTCCTCCACCACTGAAACGAGGAACAGAACAGGAAGATGCTGATAACACTGTACAAACAGGGAGTCGTGGCTGCAGGGCAGCAGAGAGGAACATTTTCATTGACATTCTTGTAAAGAGACTTTAACAGCATAATTATGCAGAGAGACTTTTATTTTGTAAAACCTCATGTGCCTCTAAGGCATCATCTCATACCTTTGTAAAGCAGGCAAGGAAGAAGCAGAAGCGGATACCTCTTAATGATCATGGAAATGTACAGATGATCTTTAATTTAGTTTTAGGCTTCACTGTCATTTCCTGCCCCATTACAAACAGAAATACTATTTACATAACTTAATTTTTCCCCATGAATTATCTCTCCATTGCACTCTGTTTTACTCCTGCCTTCTGATGTCTTTCTTTTGTAATTGCTCAGTTTTTCTGTCTTTTGCTGGAAGTCCTTTGCTGATCATTGTCATGTACTGTTGAAACAGATTATTCACAAATTGTCTTTCAGGGGAAGCCATTCCTCACAGTTCAATTGATTTTTTTTTTGGGGGGGGGATCCTTCTGAGGTGAATCTTTGCAAATGTCAGCCTCATTAATCTTTGATTTTCTTTGCTTCTCTGCTTTACCCCATTCCTAACCATCCTGCATCTGTTCTTTTTCATTCAAGCCACATCCACTATATTGCTTCCTGTCTATAGCTTTATCAAACCTCATATTGTTAGTTTCTGTACCTGCACTCTCTACAAAGCCCATGTTTACAGCCTCATAAGTCACAGAGTTCTCTGCTACATCTAGTCTTCATATTTCCTTAGTAAGGATCTCAATCTCATTCCTTATTACAATGTTTCTACTGAACAGGTACTCAAAAAATGGTAAAATCATTAAACATATGACAACCAATATTTTACCTTCCTGGTTTACAAAAAAAAAAAGTACCTATAACAGTAATAATGCTGTCAGGTGACATTACGTTAAATCCAGAAGCCTGTACCCCTCCCTGTTTTGCTTCAATCATTCTCAGTAATCCAATTACTTCAAAAATATAGCAATTGCACATATGAACATTGGCAGTATCAATAATATATGGTGACGACTTGAAGCCTTAATAACAAACAATAGTAGCAGCACACCATGGCTAAAACAAAACAGCTAGATTCCCCTTTCCCTGAAAATAATTGTCACAAAGTCGTATAGCAGACCTGGCCTTAAAATAGAATGTAATGTGAAGATGATCAAAACAGAAACCTCTCCCCAGTGTTAATAGATAAAAGTAACTCCATTATGGACAGCTAAATGGATAACTGTCTGCATTGGGAAGAGTGCCATACCAAGATGTCACGGGTGTACATACACACACACACATTTTATATATATATATATATATATATATATATATATATATATATATATAGATAGATAGGTGTGTGTGTGTGTGTGTGTGTCTGTGTATTCCCAATCCCTCTTCTCCGAAACTTGTATAAGATGCCCTAACAACACTGTGATATAAACTAGGAATTTTAGACTGATAATAATAACAGACTGTAATGTTAATTCAGAGGTTAACAGATTCAGCTCAACAGTCTGATACAGATGATAACCAATGGAACTAGACATAGCAACAACAAAAGCTTTGTTACTCACGTTCTTATTAGTAATATCCCAGAAAAAAAATGCTGTCCTTTCACGTATTTTTCTCTATTTCTTAATAATCATTGGCCTTTATTATCCAAGTTTAAACTTAAAGCTCTCAAGCCAGTATGTATTTATTTATTTACATTTGTTTACCGGGAAATTCCGACTGGACACAGGAGGCTCGGGGAGAAAAGCTCTACAAATTGTAAATGAGCAACATACATGAGTAATTTTGATTACAGTAATAAAGACGATAACATGCAGTAAAAACAGAGGAGTTGGTACTTTTTACAATAATAAAGAAACAAGAAAAAGAAACAATGAGTTACCTAGTAAAAGTAGACTAGTAATATCTAACTTAAGGTCTAACATTTTCAGTACTAGCTAGTGAAATCTCAGACATTTATACGATGTTAGGATAAGAGTTCGAGTGCAGGAGGGATGACAATGAAGGGGTTTTTAGTCAGGATTGGAACATGGACAGAGCCAGTGTATTTTTTGGTGAGACTTAAGTGCAGTCTTGAAGTGACTACAGGAAGGTAGAGTGGTTATGGAGGGGGGAAAGTTGTTCCATAGTTTGGATATGGCACAGGAGAATAGAGCTTCTCCTGCTGAGTTTTTGGCATCGGTAATAAGAAGTAGATTTTTGCTGCGAGAGTGTAGGAGTCTAGAGGAGTAGTATTGTTGGAGACGTTTTTGAAGTGATGGGATTTTAAGAGGATGGTGTACTAGTTTGTGGGCAAATGAGAGTTGATTCAGGTGAAGGAGTTGTGGGAGTTCAAGCCAGTCTAGCTCTCTTAAGTGTGATACAGTGGGGGCTGTGATAGGATGCACCAGTAGCAAATTTTGTAATTTTATTGTAGCAGGCCTCGAGCTTGTTTAGGTCAGACTGTCTAAGGTTGGTAAGTATAGGAGAGGCACAGAGTAAGGTGAAGATTAGTTGGGAATTGGCAACAGAAGTTCTGGCTGTCTTGCTGAGGTATTCTTTATTTCAATATAATGCACCAGGTTTTTTGTGTACTTTTTTATGGTAAGAGATTTGTGGGTGTCAATTTTGAAATTGTTAATCGCCACACCAAGTAGTTTGGTGTGATCTGATGGGGAGATGACAGTATTGTCTTTGGCAAGAATATTGAAGTGGGGAGAAATTTGGATAGATTTGGTGGGTTGGAAGATAAGGAGTTTGGTCTTGCTTGGATTGGGTAGGAGCTGGGAATTGGATAGCCAGCTTTCTACAGATGAGAATGATTCCTGTGTGATCTTTTGAAGTTCTGGTGTAGTGGGGGCAAAGCAGATGAGGATGGAGTCATCTTCATATTGTATGAGAGAAGCATGCTTGGTGGGAGTATGTAGGTTGTTTGTGAAAAGGGAGAATAGTAGGGGGTCGAGGATGTAGCCTTACTGGACACCAAGAGTAACAGGAAGGTGAGGAGATAGGTTATCATTCCAAACAACTGATTGTTGGCGGCTGGTCAGATAACTGTGGAACCAGTTGATGCTTGATTGGGAAAAGGAAAAGTTGGTGAGTACAGAAAGTAGTAATTTGTGTTTTGGTAAGGATGTATAAAAAAACAAATCCTTACTAAAACTTAATGAAATGCAGCAGATGAATTAATATTATCAGAATTACAATAACTGAATTGGACATTTTTTCTGTCATTTAGACAACCCCACAATACCCTTCCTATAACCATTACAGGACTGATTTTTCCTTGCCAGACGTAAGATATATCCGGCAAAGAGCTTGCTCAAGAACTCAAGGAAAATGTTATGGACAAGGAGCAAGCCACACCTCTCAACCTCTCAGTACAAGAAATCTGGACAAAGTAAAAAAAAATGGGGACAAAGGCCCAAAAATAGGGACATATTTTAAATACTGCTCTTATAAACTTAGAAAGTTACTAAAGTAACAGAGTTTGTTTTAGCATACATTTTCTGAAGGATTTTAAGTTTATTTAAGAGTCTAAGAAAAGATACAAGGATAGCTACTAATACTGCCAAAACATAATACATTAAGCATTACCAGGAAGAGTACTTACACAATTCGAAACTATTTTGGAATACTATCAGGAAACGCAGTGCCAATAAAGGTATTTCCTAAAGCAGGTCCTGTTTGCCTATATGCAGCCTAAATGAACTATGGGATCTGATTTCTGCCTTACCACTAGCAAGCAGCGAATTATTTAGCATTAACTCACTAACGCCCACTGTATTCCTGGGTTTGTATATAGAATATCCACATTTTTCTCTTTAGTCATTAAATCTACAGCCAAAAAATCATTTAGTGACTTACACTACTCTTTTTTATTACAGAACCCTTAATTGCTGCATGTTGATCAGTCCAACTAATCAATACACCTTACAAATATATTTCACTCATTTGATCCTGAACAGCGGGAAACTAATTAACACCTTTGCTTCCTTAGATTTTTTTTTCCTCCAAAACCCTCACTGAAAACATACTTTATAAGATTTACAATATCTGATAAATAGTGTGTTAGAAAAATTGCAAAATATGATACATCTGTGGTAGACAATGGGCAGTACACTGGTGTTGGCATCAAACGTCTGTCTGTAGATGCTGATTTTATATTATAGATGAATTATTATTAAATAAAAACTGTATTCTGTTTGCTATAGCAATAACCCACGCCTGGGTGTGGGTAATGCTGGATTTACCCACGGTTGGCGTGGTTTGGTCCCGAGGGTGAAGCCCGAGGAACCAAACAAAGACAACCGTGGGTAAATCCAGCATTATCCACACCCAGAAGTGGGTTATTGCTATTATACAATGCCATTATTTAAGAAAAGAAATAATTACTTTTCTTAAATAATGGCATTGTATAATGCCTCTTTGCTGCCCTTCCGCACCTGTCTGGTGTTCCGTGGCAGTTCTGATGTACTGCATGCCTCGCGGTACATCAGAGCTGTGAGCAAAGCAGCGGAGAGCGCAAGTTCTCCGTTGCTTTACTGTCTCGCTATGTTAAATGGGTTTAACATGGCGAGACCTTTAAAATAAGCAGCGGAGATCTCCGTTGCTTATTTTAAAGCTGTCTCGCTATGTTAAACTCATTTAACACAGCGAACAGGTTTAAAAACAGCGGAGATTGCAAGATCTCCGTTGCTTTTACTATTAAGCTATGTTAAAGGAGTTTAACATGGCGAGACAGCTTTAAAAGCAACGGAGATCTCCGTTGCTTTTTAAAGCTCTCGCTATGTTAAACTCTTTAACATAGCGACAGTGTTTATACTAACGGAAAAAGTCCGGGCGACCGGACCTTTTTCCATTAGTATATTGAGGGATTTACCACGGGCACGCTGGTTGGGCTGGCCAATCAGCGTGCACGTTTTTAGGGTAGGCATTGTATAATACTAGTGTTATGGTCTAACAAAAGGATTTATTAATTTCTGTAAGTGTGCAAGACAAATCCAGAATATCAATGAGGAAATGTTTGCTTCTGTTCAAGAGCTTCTAGTGACATATAATGTGACAGGATAGCATACTGCTGGTTTGTGATATTGTTGAATCTATGCAAATTGTGCATATAATAATTTCACAATATTTTAAAACAATATTAATCTAAAAAAACATTTCTGTTAGGCAGCAAGTATCAATGGCAACATTGTGTGCTTCAATGTTTTATATAAGATTACATAATTTGTTGATCTGTAGGTCACATACCTTTTATGAAATGAATGCAGTTATGAAAATGAGGGTAACAGTCATAACAGCTTTACCAAAGGAGAATTTATATTACAGAATACCTTCCCATTACTCACTGTATTTTGTTGTCATTTTTTACTAAATTACACTTCTTGAATATATAGTGTCACATTCTGTTTTTGACTGTTAATGTAAACATGGAAATGTGTCCTGTGTTTCATAACTTTTTATAAACACCTCAAATAATTGCAGTTCTGCAAATTCCATGCAGACAATTTCACTACCATGTTTAGCAAATCATATCAGCTTGTAGATGTCACCTTGCTGCTTTAGGTTTATGCATGTACTTTTACCAGGACTTCATAAATTAATCTTTTAAAACAGTGATGAGTATACTAATTTTTGGAGTATAGGGAAGTTTGCTGTACAGAAAAATATACTCTTACAGGATACACAAGAACTCTGCTTTTCTGATGACTGTACTCTTGTAGGAAGCAATGAGTTAATCTAAGACTAACTACAAAAATCATACGTTCTATTTTTAAGTATTCACTCATCATACCACTGCCTTACATTCCTTACCCACAATCAAATGC